>NC_043000.1:143945516-143970516 GCF_006345805.1 Octopus sinensis | reverse complement strand
TTCAGTACGTAATTAAATCCTCTTCATTGTTTCTGAACTATTCTCCGCTCATAAAATATTATGCGTACTCTCTATTGTATCCACTTTCACTCGACCGTAAAATGAAACTTCAATATTAGTGCTTGTGTATACGCGTATGTGTATGTGTTTGTGCGGCTATGTACCGATATGTATCGATATGTATCGATATATATATATATACAGAAAACTAGTTTTTCACATATAGTACAATTCAATATGTCACTCTCTTTCTATGTACAGGTATATATATATATATATATATATATATATATATATAATATATATATATATATATATAATATATATATATATATATATATATATGTATACATGCATATATATATATACACATATACATACGAGGTCTGATCAATATGTATCTGGACTGTTGCTATAGTAGCGAAGCTAAAACACGCAGAGTGAAGCCGCTTGAACTCTGCTATGTGTGTGAACTTATGCTTAAAGTTCTAGTGTACTTTCGCTGTTTACAGCAAAGCATAACAGAGATAGTTGAGCAGAGAATCTAAATCAAATTTTGCAAAAACTTGATGATAGCTGCTCAAAGACTTAAGCAAAGGTTTCATCGTTCTCGACACAATCAAGGAAAATTTATACAACTGAAGCCCAAGTATCTTTTTGGTCAACTGAAAGCAGTTTTAGCACAAACTTGGCAGATACGCCTCTCATACCCAAATCTTCAGCGCTAATAGACTGAACAGAACTAATATCCACATCTTCTTAAACCCACAGGTGGCGACTCAATGATTTCCCGTCACAGCTGCACAGGAACACGCAATGTTTTCTTTATTTCTGCTGATTGCAGGTCCCCAAGAACGTTCGTCGTTATCGACATCTTTCGGCCATCTTGGAAACGTCTGACCACTAGTACACTTCTATGTGGCTCATACACCCCTCTCCATACACTTTCTGTAACTTTCCGTAGGCCCCTGAGCAGGTATCACCATGACAATTTCCTCTGTGATGTTCAATGCGACGATCACATGCTACACACGTAAACAGCGGAAGTGAGCTATAACGTTAAAACTTAGTGCGCATGCACAGCACTGTCCAAGATCACTCTCTGCAGAGCAGCTTCACCATGCTTTCTTTAGCGTCGTTACTATGGCAAAAGTCTCTATACTTATTGATCAGACCACGTATGCATATACATTCATATACCTTTTCAGTATTAATTCGTCAATTTATATATTACACCACGTTACAAAACGCACTAATATATTAAGTCGTAGGTTTACTGTCTTGGTCTGAATCAACAAATATTTAGCTCTTAATTTTTACTTCAATTATAACCTTAGTAAAAAACATTAAAATTCATCAGTTGTAACATCTATCCATATTTAGACACTGAAACACATTCACTTCCATTTTCAATCAACATATATATATAATTTCTGAGTTTTGTTAATCACCGCATATTTTTAATTTTCAATAATTCTATTTTAGAATCAATAGGCAAAAGTTATGTCAATTTCTTCACAAATAGCAGAATCTAATATTTATCCTTCAAACTACTTATTACCTTCTATTCTAGCAGTCTAGAACTAATAACGGTATATAATTATTTTTGGACAAATACCTACCTCTTCCCATTTCCGTTTTTTGTATAGTTTTTCTTTCTTTCTTTCTTCCTGTCATGTTTTACCGTTGTTCAAAATATACTTATATTCCTGATTTATTTAAAGTACTGAGGAACTGCATTCGGGGGCAATATGGATTGTACATTTACTACATTGAGTTCGTTGTAATGTGTGTATGTGTGTGTGTATAATTACTATGGAACAGTGGATTTCGATGCACATAAAACTAAAAAGAATATTATATAAAGATTGGTTTCAAAAGCTTTTTGGGTAGATTTCCGAATTGTTTTCGAGATCTCGCTTTTACGTACACAGTATTAGTAAGTTGCGGCAGACAGGAATTTATTCCCGAAGCCACGAAGTCGGGAGATGATTTTCTAAATCAAACAATGACACAGTCCTCTTGAACCGATTCTTCTTTTAACTAATAATGATCCATTTTCCCACTTCGACAATGTAAATCATTGAATTCCTACATGAATTCTTAACTGTTCATTCATTGTACAATCATTCTCATACCCAAATACACACGTACAATTGAAGTCAAAAATAATTGACACATAAGCTATTTGGATTCGCGCGTTATTGCTCATTCAAACAAGTTACTATCAACAATTTTTATTTGAACAGCTATCAATTTATCCCTTCTCTCTCTCAATTCACACACACACACACTCATACACACACACACACACACACACACACATATATATATATATATATATATATATATATACACATGTATATATATATATATTATATATATATATATATATATAATATATATATATATATATATATATATATAATATATATATATATATATATATATATATATATATATATATATATTAGAAGAAATGAGGTAATCAGAAGATCGGATGGTTCATATTTACAGATATTATTTATATATTACATTTTTTACATATATATATCATATAATTCAGATCATATCATTCAGATCATTAGCGCTTTCTCCCATTCTAGTGGGGTTTTATGCATGTATATATGTCTCTAGCTGCGTGTGTCTGTGATCACTGTCAGATCTAATGACCAACACTCAATCAAATCACCTTCATCTTGTAAAATGGGATTCCGTAACCAATTTACCCAACAAATATACTGAAAGTAAATGTAATTTTTGAAGTGTCCTGCAAGATATGTTAAACTCATGTACCCTTGATGTATGGTTAAGTATAAACATGTTTAACACCACGAATTGAATAACAAATTCTTTTGAATATATTACATTAGGATATTATGCAGAAATACGAATTTTTCGCTAGCCAACCGATGGCGTATTTGCAATGAAAATAAACGGACAACGCTTCTGATATTTAATGTAATTGTATAACCTTAATACATTTTACCTCTATATGATATTCTCAATGAATAAAATGTTTCTGTTAAAAGGAAATTATAATTAAAATTTTATATGCGTACACCTATAAAATGTTACATGTTATTTTCCAAAAGCGACAGAGGAAAATTTATTGAAGCGTGATACAATACAGGAAGTAGTGTCAAATTTACTAAGTTCTATTTGACTGGGACTTTGCAATACATAGCTACATAAATGACAGGTAAAAAACAACCAGTCACACAGATTGACCGACATATACACTACTATCTCTTATCTATCTATCTATCTATCTATCTATCTATCTATAAATATATATATATATATATATGTATATATATATATATTATTATATATATATAGATATATATATATGTATGTATATATATGTATGTATACGTGCGCACAGACACACACGGTGGCCTTCTCCTTCAAATTAATCATCGTCTTCTTAAAAGTTCTCTCTGTAGGATAGAACAAACATTTTTTTCATTTATTTTACGAGCACAGATTGACAGAAGTGGTTAATGGTATCAGAACTCTAAGAGACTGATCGAAAGTTTTGTGAAGAATTACATGATTTTTGTAATGAAAAATGTCGCATCTTATATAAATATACATATATTTAGCGCATTAAACGTAAAACTACGTATCATAATTGAAACATAACATTTTCAGCCAAATTATATTCGTAAATGAAATCAAATATATTTACGTACTTTCGGTTTTAGTGAATTTCCTAATATGGAAGTAAGAATAACATCACTTAGGCTGTGTTTTTGTCTTTGTTGCCGTATACTTGTATTTAATAAAACTGTCGTTTTACAACAAATGTGATAAATATGTAGATGAGCGATAATGAATTTGAAGCCGCGGATAAAGAATTTGAGATTGCTGTAGACGAGACTGAAGTTGTTTCTTAATTTGAGATTTGAGGCGAAAATGTTCTAATCGTACTTTAACTTGTCTTTCACACCTCCAGACTTACTGCTACACACACACACACACCTATTCACAAACAATAAAGACATACATATACACATATGCACATATTCACATACATATAGTAATGTCTAGTAAGATCAGTGGGAAATCCATGAGAAATGTATGTTTATAAATGAATCTGGCCATATATAACCCATCCTTCATTTGAAACTTCAATTAGGCGATTCTGACGCTTTAAAAATACAAGATATTCCCACGAGTATATATCGAAATATATAAGAAAATCATAAACTCAAAAGGAAGGCGTTTGTGATAAAGCCTCTGAAGATCAAGATCACAGACTCTTTTTCTTGTGTATTCATTTAGTACACATTTTGATAGTAACGGACTGATATCATATTTGCGACTGTAGTTAAATGATCTGTATTCCGTGGCTACTAATATCTCGTACTGGAAAGTAAGTGTGAGAAAAAAGTTGGAAAGTATTGGAAATTCGGTAGGTTTAAAGAAGATAACACGAAAGTAAAGCATATGAATCTAGATTGGAATGTAATGTAGAAGTGAGAGACAGATTGTGTTTAGATATTAGTGTTTATTCCTATGTGACCATACACACACACACACACCACACACACACACACACACACTCATATATACATATGTATATCATGCATATATATGTGTGTGCTTGTGTGTATGCATATATATATGTGCATGTATATTTGAACGTGTGTACGTACGTATGCATGTATGTACATATGTATTCACGTGTGTGGATGTCTTCAGTGTTTGACTTTGTGGAGTATTTTGTTTGTTTCGTTCATGCCAAAAATTTTACTAGAATTATCTGTGATGTTTACCTATTTGTGTGTATTTGACCATATATGTATGTATGTATTTATGTATGTATTTATGTATGAATGTATGTATAGATATATAGTTAAGTCGATTGATTAAGAGATAGAGCGAGGTGTGAAGGAAATAGAGCGACATATTATGTCCTATTACACTGGTGTTAAATGAAATTAAGCGAAGAAAATGAGGTTAAAATATTTGATAGACTGGAATAATATGCTTCCAAATATAAGCCTGAATGACAGATTATTTTAGCGCTGTACTTTCTTAGCGCTCGATTTTCACAGACTCTCCTAATACCGAATTATTTATCCTCAGCTTTGAAAAAAATATTCTTTCCTGCAAGGTCCGAAATTTTTGTGGAAGGGGCTAGTCGATTAAATCAACCGCAGTACGCAACTACTACTTAATTCTTCAACTCCGAAAGGACGGAAAGCAAAGTTGACCTCGGCAGAATTTGAAATAAGAACGTAAGGACAGACAACATACGTTAAGCATTTCGCCTAGCGTGCTAACATTTCTGGAAGCTCACCGTCTTCCGAAAGGATGAACGGCACAGTCAACCTCGGCAGAATTTGAACTCATGACGTAACAGTCTACGAAATAGCTATTTCTTTACTACCCACAAGGGGCTATATACAGAGGGGACAAACAAAGACAGACAAAGGGATTAAGTCGATTACATCGACCCCAGTGCGTAACTGGTACTTAATCTATCGACCCCGAAAGGATGAAAGTCAATGTCGACCTCGGCGGAATTTGAACTCAGAAAGTAATGGCAGATGAAATACCGCCAGACATTTCACCCGGCGTGGTAGCGATTTGAACAAACAATTATTAAAAACATTAATGTATAGATACTGCTGTTTATGCTGATGCATTTTTAGAGATGTTATTTTGTTTCCTGTCTGGTTAGTTGTGAGTACACGCTCGTGGCCGAAATTAATTTAAACTACTGATGAAGCAACATTTCCATACACCTGCTCTACGTTATTAATTTTCTTTTTCCCGTAGGTCAGTAGAACGTAGTTTGGGGCTGGATGTTGGAGGTATGTAAACCAGATAGATCTGCGTTGCAGAGTCTCCTTTGTTGGTTTGTAGGGCAAACAGTTATGAACCTATGTCATCATGTTGTGGGCCACTGGAAACACCAGAACGAGGTCACAATTTCCATTTTTGAACTTGGTATACCAATCACGAGCAGTTCTTTCAGCTATGGCACCCTCTCCATACACAGCACAAATGTCGCGAGCAGCTTTTGCGGCATTAGAACCTTGATTAAAGGCAAAAACAAGGAGGTGCCGAAAATGCTCGCTTTTCTTAACTTGCCATTCCAATTTAATGATCTAAAAATAAATAAAAATTAATTAAATTAACTAGGAAAAGAAAGGAAATAGATTCTAAAATGATTCAAAAATAGAATTCTTTGAAAAAATAGATTTCAAAATTTAAAAACTCAATACATTCCCAAATTAAAAAAAAAACGGCGCGAACTTAGTTTCCAACTCCATAAATATGCTGCTATTTTCTTATTTATATATAGATAGATACTTTGATAGATATAATCTGTTATACAGATATATATATATGTGTGTGTGAGTGTGTGTGTGTGCGTGTGTGTGTGTGTTTGTTTGTGTGTGTATTCTTTATTCTGTTATATATAGAGAGAAAGAGAGAGATATTTTTCTGGGTAATTTAATGGATCAATGGAAAAGGAGTAGAGATAGTAAAATGGTCAAAATGGCGGCGATAATTATAAACCTATAATCCTTTTATGTCAATGAAATGTGTGCATAATGAACCATGGTGTTCACTTGGCATCATGTCTACGAAACTATTTCTGCGCATGCGCCAGCTGTCTTGTGTTTTGACATCCGGTACACGTCCATTAAGTTCGAATGCCAAGTAATTTCATTTATTTTGATTTGCACATTTTACTTATGTTTATACACGTGTAGTTAAATTAGCGAAAGAGTAGTTATAACCTCGACATATTTGGCTCGTGTATCTATATGTTCGATACTCTTGGCACAATATGCCGAAATAGAAGAAAAAAAATCGGTCAATTTTAAATTTTGGCGTATACGTTGTTTGTTTTTTGTTTTTAATATATAATTTATATAGTTTATTGATTTGTTGTACGTTAAAATACCGCTGTATTATGTTTTTTCTTCTTTTTGGTATTACCTCGACTGGTTTTGCTGTGTAAAAGCGCCAGTGTATAACATATTTAAAATCACTCGCTTAAGTAACAAATACTAGAGAAGGTAAAGCATTGAATATCAATGGAACGCATTTTATTCTTTTCAAAGGCCTGTTTCTAGAACGGTTAAACCCCAATGCTCTTTTTTAGTTTACCAGTCATTTTTTCTTATTTGTTTTCTGTGCTATTACATTCCAATGTTGTTATGAGAAAATTTTCCCTAAGTTCTGATTGCTGATTTACGCAAAATAGCCACGGAATTAAAATTGCAACGTATTCTTGTGGAGTAAACCCAGTAGCTTCTTTTAATATTCAGAATTAGTTGCTTTAGATATTTGAAATAGGGGAATACTAGTATAGTTATAGAGTTCATGAACAGTGTAAAATTGGTATTGGTCAATATACCAAAATTATATGCTTTCAAAGAAGAGTTGGTTTACATGTTACTCTCCACTTGCACAAGTATATGAGTATGTATATATACTGACACACTCATAAACACAGGTATATATATATATATATATATATATATATATATATATATATATATATATATATGTGTGTGTGTGTGTGTGTGTAGATGGGGGCATGCACGCGCATGTGCTCATGTGTGTCTATGCATAAATATATACATACATATATACATATATACATACAAACATAAATATATATACACACACTAACATACATATTTAGCATTCCAGAAGCCTGAAGAAGTCTGGCTCCTGTTAGGAGACTGCGAAACTTGAAGTCGCCGGGTCCGAGCAAAACTGTCTTGAATACTACACGTAACACCTACTAAATGTGTCAAATGTGTCAATATATATAATATTTATGTATATATGATATTTATACATATTTAAAAAGAAAAATTAGGGAATAATAATTTTTCCAGGTTATCAGGATATTTACTATTTTACACTTTACTACTGCAAAGCAAACAGTATCAATCCTAATAGTATTACAAATTTGAGATTTTACAATAGGATCACAACTTCAATTTCAGGATAACCTTATTTTCTGGAGTACACATAGAAAGTTATATCCAAAATACTAATCTAATAATCTAAGCATCATATAACATACATACACACATTATAAACAGATTCTAGCTTAGATAAAGTTGTAACAAATACTGACCAATTGGTAACTGTATTCATCTGGAAAGATGTAATATTATATAGAATTTTAGTCGCAAACTTAACTTCGACTCGATCAGCCAAAATCAATAATTGTAGGAAAGTAATAAAAGTTATCGTTCGCATAGTAATATACACACGGAATTAACAAACGTACTCAAGCAACATATGTTGTACATATATTCTTAAATAAAGACGCTCGTACACAAACTGCTTCTTGAGCCAATGTTTTGCAAAATAACTTTCTTATATTAAGCTGGAAATGTTCTTTCAACTGAAAAACAGAGATTTGTCTCAGGACTGCTTTCAATAAACATGTTACGGAAGCAACCTAAGTTTGATTATGTCTTTGAAATTTGTTTATCAGATTTCGAAAGAGAATCCATATATGGAATTATGAAATATGTTCTGGGAGGAGTGCCTGGTTTTACCGTGTAGAACAAAAAAAAAACAAAAAAGCATGAAATGTTATAAACATATTTTGCGTCTATGAAGGTTATGAACAAATTCAGAACCTAGATCTGATGAGAGAATTCTCTACGAAAGAATAGTATGCCAAGATGATTATAAAGACCGTCACATGCTAAATACCTTAGCCAGTCTAAAGAAAGGATACCTCTACAATTAATGAGAATGGAATACGCTTATATAAATAAGGTCAAATAAATTTCTGGTATCATATAATTTGTATTATAAGGGGGTTATGATCACTAAAAGTGTGATTTTTAAAAAAATACAGTAGCTAAAAATGGAATTTAACCTCCCTCAAATCACTTTCTAGCACCTGAAAAAGAAACTCATCGGACATTTCAGACATTGATAAACATAAATAAGGGATGATTAAGGTTCGAACACTTGTCATAATTTTCCTGTTCGTTTAGTTGATCTCTGGCTAAATATCAACAATATAGCTTAAAGACATATATTTATGAATGGGTAATTGCTTTTTATACGAAATTACATCAGTAAGAAATAGAAGTGAAATAAGATAAATTGGCTTACAGAACGTAATACAAAGCAACCAATAAGAAATGATACATCCAACTTACTGAAAAATTGAACTGTTAAAAATAACAGAAAAATACTTGTTGAATCGCAAAATTCTTTACAGAACTAAGAGAATTGAAATTATAGAAATAAATGTATTCGACTATAACATTTTCAGAGCTTGTCTTACAGAAGTATCAGATATAATACCTCAAATGGCATAAAGTAAAGGAGACCGAAATATAGGATATTCGGAATGAAAGTATAGAAAAAGCTGAACAGAAATTGTCGAAACAACACGACGGAAATGAGAGAAATAACAGGACGTAACCTATAAATAATTAAATATAACTTACTCGTCCACATCAAAAGACTACAATGATTTGATCATGACATCTAAGATGATTGTTAGCATGGCTGCTTCAGCTTTTATTTGTAGTTCTTCAATAAATCTCTGTAGACCAGACATTGGTTAGAAGTCGATAGTCTGTTCTGTATACAATATCTTATTCATATGTTTCAGTCAGAGCACATGAATAAGCAGTTTCACAGGAGGTAGACTTTGGGTATAGATAACTGAATGTTTAGAAGAATTGTCTCTGCAGCAAATCTTAGACTATATGCTCACATTGGAGAGTCATTTCTTGAAATAGATTTAATAATTATGTTTCTTTTTAATATTTATAAACAGGAGTAGCTGTGTGATTAGAAGCTTGCTTACCAACCACATGGCTCCGGGTTCAGTCTCACTGCGTGGTACCTTGGGCAAGTGTCTTCTACTGTAACCCCAGGCAGACCAAAGCCTTGTGAGTGGATTTGGTAGACGGAAACTGAAAGAAGCCCGTCGTACATATGTATATATGTATATATATATATATATATATATATATGTTTGTGTACGTGTGTGTGTGTATTTGTGTGTCGGTGTTTGTCCCCCCAATATCAGTTGACAACTGATGGTGATGTGTTTACGTCCCCGTCACTTAGTGGTTCGGCAAAAGAGACCGATAGAATAAGTACTGGGGCTTCCAAAGTATAAGTCCTGGGGTCGATTTTCTCGACTAAAGGCGGTGCTCCAGCATGGCCACAGTCAAATAACTGAAACAAGTAAAACGAGTAAGAAAAAGAGGTGAGATTATTTGATAAGTAGGCATAATTCTGTGGTGAAAAAAAAACTATTAATTCATGTATTATAAAACAATAATAATAATAATAATAATAATAATAATAACAACAATAACAACAACATCAACAATAATGTAAAGATAATAGATGCTGCAATGCCAGGCGATTCGAGGGTGACAATTAACGAAATAGAAAAGATGGAGAAATACCAGCGAATGCCGAACGAGGTAGGAAAGTTATGGGGTATGAGGACAGTAACGGTGACACCGGTGGTAACTGGAAAATTAGAGAATGTTTCCAAGAGATTGAAAAACATATTAAGAATATTGGAGCTGCTGTCAGGCTCAAGGTGATCCAGAAGACAACCTTGTTGGGTACAGCTCGCATTCTAATGAGATTATTATCTCTTTGTGTTACGTGAGAAAGCAGTACTTGAAACCTTTGGTGATTTGTTATTGCCTGCATTCAAGTAAAGAATAACCGCTAATTAAGAATTTTCCGAAAGCCTTTCATAATAGGCAAAATAATAATAATAATAATAATAATAATAATAATAATAATAATAATAATAAAATTGAAAATTGCACTACTAGGCACTGCACACATCCTACGCAGAACACTTTCCATACAATAACCATCAGAGCATCACAACAAATCACAGCACATACCCAAGGCACAGAGAGCTGCGCTCGGTAGTGAAGTGAAAGCACGCTATAAAAATAAAACTACTGAATAATAATAATAATAATAATAATAATAATAATAATAATAATAATAATAATAATAATAATAATAATGATATGCTAAATAGAACTGGATGCGGATATAAATGTTACGGCAAAACGATCAGCCACCTTTTATATATGGATGACCTAAAACTATACGCTGCAAATGACAAACAGCTGGAAACACTATTAAAGACAGTTCATGGATTTACCAAAGAAATAGATATGAAATTTGGATTAGAAAAATGCGCCAAAGTAACCATGAAAAGAGGAAAACTAGTTAAGAGTAACAACATCACACTAGATAAAACCAATGAAATAAAAGAATTAGACCAAAGCCAAACTTACAAATACTTAGGAATCCATGAACTAGATAAGACACAACACACACAAATGAAAGAGAAAATAAAAAAAGAATATTATAGACGAGTTAGATCAATACTAAAAACAGAGCTCAATGCTAAAAACAAGATAATAGGTATCAACACTTTAGCTGTCCCAGTTATAAGTTACAGCTACAATATCCTTAACTGGAAACGAAATGAACTGTCAAAATAGATAGGAAAACAAGAAAAATACTGACAGGATCTAGGATGCATCACCCAAAATCTGACATAGAAGACTATATATACAACGTATAGAAGGTGGTAGAGGCCTTATACAGCTGGAAAACTACTATAAAATAACCACCATAGGACTGCAAAAATACCTACTTCAGAAGGAAGGAAAACTGATCCAGATAGCAGCAAAACACGAGCAAAACAAAAAACTGTTCTCAGTATTTAAGGAAGCTGACAAATACAAACAAGAAATCATACCACCTAATAAACATGAAGAAGAAGAAGAAGATGATGAAGAAACAACAAAAGCTATAAAACAAATGAAATCCAAACTAAAAATAGAACAGCAACGAGCCATGATAAAACGATGGCAAGAAAAACCCCTTCATGGTAAATACTGCACTAAACTAAACGCAAAAGAAATAGACAAAGAAAAATCCCAGCAATGGTTGAGAAGCTCAGGACTCAAAGCAGAAACAGAGGGATTTTTAATTGCAGCACAAGACCAAATCCTCCCCACCAGAAATTACCAAAAACATGTAATGAAAAGAAATATTTCAAGTAACTGCAGAATATGTGGAGATGGACAAGAAACAATAAATCATATTATCTCTAGCTGCCCAGTCCTGGCTAAGAAGGAATATATTCACAGACATGACAGAGTTGGAACCTACATACATTGGAAGCTATGCCAACATTATGGAATAACAACAGAAAAAAGATTGTATAGGCACACTCCAGAAAAGGTCACAGAAAACGAGAAAGCAACCATACTCTGGGATATGCCGATACACACAGATAGAGAAATTAAGGCCAACAGACCAGATATAGTTGTCAGAGATCATGAAGAAAAAAATGCTTTCTAATTGATGTATCAATACCGGCAGATGACAACGTGTCTCTGAAAGAAATGGAGAAACTCTCAAAATACAAAGACCTGGAAATAGAGGTAACTAGAATGTGGAACCTGAAAACAGAAACAATTCCTATCATAGTAGGTGCATTAGGCATGATAAAAAAATATTCAGACAAATACATAACAAAAACACTAGGACTTACAAACACATATAACATACAGAAAATTGCACTACTAGGCACTGCACACATCCTACGCAGAACACTTTCCATACAATAACCATCAGAGCATCACAACAAATCACAGCACATACCCAAGGCACACAGAGCTGCGCTCGGTAGTGAAGTGAAAGCACGCTATAAAAATAAAACTACTGAATAATAATAATAATAATAATGATGATAATATAATAATAATAATAATAATAATAATAATAATAATAATAATAATAATAATAATAATAATAAAAATCTGATGCATTACCAAGCACTGGCTTTCATGGCTTCTGGTTTTCACTGAGTGGAAATGTTAGCATGTATACATTTTGTCTTGATATAAAAGATGGGCTCCAGCAAATATTATGTTCATACCACAGATTTGCTTGTCAACTGCGCGACCTTAACTAATTGAGCATGTTCCTTGGTAGCTAACATTTTGTGATTCCCTGATCACGTGCAGAAGCAGTGGGGTAGCATCATAGTGATGTGTTGAGAGGAACTCTTTGGGGCTTGAATAATTAGCCTCCAGAAACATAGGTGTTTTATTCAAAACAAGGAACAACCAATTATTTAAAGACATTTTGAGTGGGATGGCTACTTGACCTGAAGACACTTCTAACTGGGTTCTACCAGCAAGGTCATGCGCTGTATATTTTGATATGAAAGTAGCATGACGCTCACATATGGTTGTGATGCATATGAATGGTGTACCCTTATCAGACGGGTAGTCATGATGGGTACATTGGGCTTTGTTCATCTGTACCACAGCTTCACTGCTCTCTCACTCAATAATAATAAGTAATAATAATCGTGTACTTTGAGATTGAGATATATATGAAATGGCACTTAAACCCACAACCATATCTATTGTTGTGGGTGGCCTGCGAAATACCTAGAAAGGTATCACAAATTTATGAGGAGATCCCAGAGACTAACAATCTACGGGGTTAAAAACTTTGTACTGACATCAACAGGTCGCCTTCACAGGAAGTTTCTCTCCGTTTTGTATATGCGCACTTAGCTCTGTAGTTTAAATCCGACTGGAAGATGAAAAAAATGGAAACGAAAAGGTAACAACAATAATAATAATGATGATTTCAAATGATGGTACTTGGCTAACGATGCTGGAGAAGGAGTAAGTCAATTTCATAGATTCCACTGTGTAACTGGTACTTATTTTATCAACCCCAAAATGATGATAGTTGAAGCTGATCGCGGTGGAATTGAACTCAGAACACAAGAATGGGAAATAACGTAATGCCGCTAAGCACTTTGCCAGGCATGGCAAAAGATGAGGGGGAAAACAGCAGAAAATCCATGGAAAATATTTTCTATGGATTCGCCAACAGACGATTGCATCCCACACGTCATAGCAGCCATCAGTCAACAGCTCCTTAACTACTGTATTAATGGGGTCCCTATAATCTTTTCTTGCTGATAAATACGCGTTCAACATCCAGTGATCGGGCCTCTGTCTACGTGCTTTAACTAAATCGACAGTGCCAATCACATATTTGTGGTCAGTGTACTCGACCAATTTGCACTGTGTGCAACCTACACTATCCCTGCCTGGATGACTTGTTGTCCTCACTCTATATCCAGAATGGGCCATCAGGGAAAGACAGTTCAGACCAATCAGAAAGTTAGAAATTTCTGAACAGATTTTGAAGGTTTTTTTGCATCTTCTCCTATTATGCCTAGACTTCCTTTCTTTATTAGGTCTAACACAGAAATTTACTTCGAGAGCATATCGAGCCCTGCCTGTATTCTTCTCTTCCACCATGGATATTTTCTTTTCTTTTTGGAGCTCACATAATATTTCTTTTTCTTGACATCAACACCCACATTCTCTGCTACAACAATACTTGCTGCCTTGATCAAATTATTTGTTTCTGTGATGTTGTTTGTTCTGATTATTTCAGAATATCATTGAGACTTTTCGTTTCTTGTTTCAACTTCCACCGGTCAACCTTTTAATGTTGGAAATAATGTTGCTATCTTTCTCCTGTAGTCTTGCCTTTATTCTTTCGTAGATTGTATTTTATTCATTTGTCATGTCACCATTATGCTTCTCATCAGTGTTCCTTTCCTGTGCTATGAGATTACTTTTATTTGTAAGAACTGTATTTTCATCGTTATCTCTGCTGCTATTTTCCAAGTCCCGTCTTTTGATGGTTTCGAGCTCTACTTCTGTGAACCCAAGATTATTTTGTATTGCTCTAGCTTGATGACACACACTCTGTTCCGTCAGTTGAAACAATCCCTTTTCCATGCAATGATCATACATACCTTTATTCTACCGCGTTGCTCAGGTAGTAACACACCATGACACAACATTAATTTTCTTACTCCATCTATGTCGTGTGTGGGGATTCACCCCTCCTTCTCCTTCTTCTTCTTTTTCTTCTTCTTCTCTTCTTCTTCTTCTTCTCTTTCTTCTTCTTCTCCACCTTCTTCTCTTTCTCCTCCTCCTTCTTCTCTTCCTTCTTCGCCTTCTTCTTCTTCTTCTTCTTCTTCTTCTTCTTCTTCTTCTTCTTCTTCTTCTTCTTCTTCTTCCTCTACTTCTTCTTCTTCTTATTGTATGAAAACTCACCGTTTATTTCCACGGGTATGATGGAAGGTGTCAGCTGTCCACAGTAAAAAAAATGGGACACATATTACTGGTCATTCCTCAGGAGCCCTGTGGAAAATTCTTGCAGTTCCAAGCAATGCTGATTTTTGTAGATATTCTACCTTCCCATTTGTACCGATTTTTTTCAGCCACGTTTCTGGTTGAGTGCTGTTACTTCCAAGTGCACCAATTACTATTCGTACCACGTCCACTCTCTTTCCATTGACTATAAACTTCGTATTTGTCACTTGAAATCGTCATAGATGTTTTCATGTTTTTCCTCTTTTACATTGATCATGTTGTTACCGGGGTATACTATGGCGATTAGCATGCACCTTCTTTCTTACTTTGCCGATTATTATTATGATGATGAGATGATCATCATCATCATTACTGTTACTATTATTATTGCTATCGTCATTAAGGCGGCGAGCTGGCAGAATCGTAAGCACATTGGACGAAATGTTTATCGGTATTTCACACCGTCGCTACGTTCTGAGTTCAAATTCCGCTGCGGTCGACCTTGCCTTTCATATTTTCGGAGTCGATAAATTAAATACCAGTGAAACACTGGTGTTGATGTAATCGTTTTATAACCTTTCACCAAAAAGTGCAGCGATTGCCTTTGTGGCAATATTCGAAAGCATTAATATTATCATTGTAGTAGTAGTAGTCGTTAATTGTGATACTGCATCATCTCAGAAAACATGTTAGTGAAATTTACTAACGATTGACTGATGCAAGTGAAACAAAACCTATAATAAATGTGAAGCAGTTAAGTGTATGTACATGTGGTTATTTTTCCTTACTTGACACTGACTTATTGTAGACATTGAAATATGGATGTCGTTAGCGCAATAGAGAATTCCACAGCTTATTATATTATGCCACAAACTATAACGTTTGTCGAGTGATTTAACTGCAAATTGTTAGGTGGATATTACTGAGTTTAGTTTATGGTAAGCAGCTATTTAGGAAAATAGGAAAAGATGCAGAAAAGAAAAGGAGGAGGGGAAGTGGTGTAGTCTCAATGGCAGTTATTCAGATAGGTTTATGAAGTTCTGAATAGATAAATTTGTGAAATGTTTTATCTTTCGGAGTCTGAAGGTGGAATATCTTTAGGCTTTAAGGATCTTTAGCACACTGCATTGAATATAGTAGGGCTTTGCAGTAAATATATATGCTCATTTACTCTTTTACTTGTTTCAGTCATTTGACTGCGGCCATGCTGGATCACCCCGGGACTTATTCTTTGTAAGTCCAGTACTTATTCTATCGGTCTCTTTTGCCGAACCGCTAAGTGACGGGGACGTAAACACACCAGCATCAGTTGTCAAGCAATGCTGGGGGGAGAAACACAGACACCCAAACATATACACGTACATACACATATATATACATATATACGACAGGTTTCTTTCAGTTTCCGTCTACCAAATCCACTCACAAGGCTTTGGTCGGCCCGAGGCTATCGCAGAAGACACTTGCCCAAGGTGCCACGCAGTGGGACTGAACCCGGAACCATGTGGTTGGTAAGCAAGCTACTTACCACACAGCCACTCCTGCGCCTATATATATATTAATACGTATATATTGTTATATTTACAATGGAAATCCAGAAAGAAGTCTGTGTTGATAAAAGATTAGTTGGTTATTAATTCAAGGTTTACTGATAAAGACATATCAGGTTATTCGTTTTAGTACATACTGCACGCAAGGGACGGCAATTGGCTTCGTAGTTAAAGTGATGAACTAATTATCGTATAAGTCCGGTGTTGATTTTTGGATCGGATATGTTGTGTTTTGGGGCAAGAATCTTCATATCGTGTTCACTCAGCTCGTGAAAATGAGTAATCAAACGACATCCCGTCAAGGAAGGGTGCGTATATAAATATATATATAATTGAAATTTACAGAAAAAGAAAAGACGAAGACAGATGTGTAAACAATAGACAGGTATATTCGTTTAACACTCGGGAAAGTGAGAAAGTCCTTTTCGTTTCGAGCCTACGCTCTTCAACAGAAGGGAATATGAGAAGGTAAACAAAGTGTAAATAAAAAAGCTTTAGTGGCTAGCGGTCAATCATGGCGATATATATATATATATATATGTTCAAAATGAAAAATTAAATTACACCATATAGAAAATTACATATAATAGAAATATTAAAATTAAAATAACAATAAAATACCAATGATTAAGTAAATTGCAAAATATTAATAAAAAACGTAATAAAAACATATAATTGGTAGATTATATATGTTTTTATTATTTCTTTTGCAATTTACTTAATCATTGGTATTTTATAGTTATTTTAATTTTAATATTTCACTTAAGTATAATTTTCTAGATGGTGTAATTTAATTGTTCATTTTGAATTGATAAAAGGTGGTTCATTCTAATTTTTTTATTTACATAAATACATGTATATATATATATATAATATATATATATATACCGCAGATTCCAAGAAATGGGCCTTACAAACCTATGGCTCGGGAAAGTCCTTTGATCCTTTTCTGTTTTCATTTAACGTTCTGCGTTCGCTTAGCTGAAATTCTTAGAAATTGTATTGGCACACTGAAAATGTTCATATATTGTGTCTTTCGTAAAGAATGATTACATGTTTTAGTTTGTCTTGGAAGTTTTAGTTCACGTCTGATCGTTGCATAAATGTTGATTCCAAATCTTAGTATTTGTGAAAAAAGTAAGTTTCTGTTCTGAATTGGCTCGAGTTGTGACATTTACCTTTCAGAACATTCTGTGTTAAGTTTAATGGAAATCGATATTCAATCAGATCAACTGTAAGAGAAATGTGAGGCGGAGAGAATTTAATGGGTTATAACTCTCGGGACGAAGAATTGGATGAATTGTTTGAAGTCGGTCCTGAATATAGAGACAAGTGGAATGGGATATTAAACAGAAATGAGTGTAAAAATAGAGAGGTCAGAGTTCATAGGTCATTGTAGAAGCGATAAATACATAATCTATAAACTATTAAGTTTGTTACTATGAACACTTGCCAATCGATGGAACTCTATTTTTTGTTTGTGTTGGGGCAATGCTTTTGCTGATATGCGCATGTGACTCAATGTATGTGTAACAGTGTGCGTGTGCATATTCGTGTGTATTGCTTCGGTACTAACCCAAATAAATCATCAGTCCTCCTATGGTGTGTATTTTTCTTAGTCATTGAGATGACGGTTTTGATTTTTCCCAATTAAAACCGTTGAGAATATAACGTATTTTTTCGATTCTCAATAATTCGTGGTAGAACCGAAAGTGAATATTCTGATCACTGTTGTACTCCTTCATCGGAAAATAGCACTTCCATTAAGACAATGTATGTCCATATCACACAAGGTAAAAAGGTATTTAGAAGCATCTCAATCTTTTGACAAATTGTGTGTTTCCTTAGTGGAAGCAACGCCCAGATCAATACGCTTAAAACAAGTGCATCGCCTTGCTTGTAAAAATCACAAAACAAATTGTTTGCAGTGAGCCGATGAGTACCAAACCGATGATGGTCCTTCATGTGTACTCAAAATACCCCTCGTGTCAACGGATTATGTATTACTTATTGTTTTAAGGGAGCTGTTCTTCAATGAAAAATAAAACAGGCGCAGGAGTGGCTGTGTGGTAAGTAGCTTGCTAACCAACCACATGGTTCCGGGTTCAGTCCCACTGCGTGGCATCTTGGGCAAGTGTCTTTTGCTATAGCCTCGGGCCGACCAATGCCTTGTGAGTGGATTTGGTAGACGGAAACTGAAAGAAGCCTGTCGTATATATGTAGATATATATATATATGTGTGTGTGTGTGTGTGTGTGTCTGTGTTTGTCCCCCTAGCATTGCTTGACAACCGATGCTGGTGTGTTTACGTCCTCGTCACTTAGCAGTTCGGCAAAAGAGACCGATAGAATAATTACTGGGCTTACAAAGAATAAGTCCCGGGGTCGATTTGCTCGACTAAAGGCGGTGCTGCAGCATGGCCGCAGTCAAATGACTGAAACAAGTAAACGAGTAAAAGAGAGAGAGAGAGAGAGAGAGAGAAGAGAGAGAGAGAGTGATCAAAATATTCACGTTCGAATCTGAAGAAGAAAATATTGGGAATAAACAGAGGAATAAATAGATATGCAATTACTTGACTTCTCGCTGCTTTGTGTGTACTCCGTGAATTAGATGTTATGAAAAGTTTCAAATAAAATCAATCAATCTCGAACAATAGCATATAAGATTGTAGTATTTATGTTTGTATATAAATACTTAAGAACATATTGACAACAGTTTGAAATTAATAACCAGACTAAATTAGAAATAACTTCTCAAAATATCTTGCTTGCTTACCGCAGCAAATCCTTAAGTAACACAATTGGTTACGCTGACAATGGGCATTCATAAAAAAACAAAAAAAAAAATGCAAAACAGGCTAACGATTCTATTGAACCTAAGATAATTTTGGGAACATTTCGAATTCTCAACATAAATATAGCAATCTTGTATGATATACATGCACATAAACACACGTATATAATCACTCGCATTTCTTTCATCACGCAGACGCACAAATGTGTCCATACAAAATCTCACACGTTTACGCAATTTTAAGCAGTGTGGTGGGCAATACAGTAGTAGTACTGTTGATGCCATTATCGATAAAAGCAAAGACGACGGATGGGTGCTTTTGCTGCTGCCTACGATTATGATGACGACGATGGTGATGGTGGTGGTGGTGGTGGTGACGGTGGTGGTGTTTTTTGTGGCGAACATAAAAAAAAGATACAAAACATAAACCAACGTAAAGTTTTATATATTTGTAATTATTATCGTTAAATCAAATATAGTTTCAAGATGTCGATCGATCGATTAGATCAGTGTTTGATAAAGAAATCAATCAATAGATAAATAGATTACTCCTATGAATTAATTGCACCCTTAACTCCCACCAGTCGGCTATCAACATCAGTGATACTACAGCAATATACAAAGAATTTTTTATACTTATTTTGTATTATTCGTTTTTATTTTGTATCAGCAACCATTTTTCTTTGCACTTCACACATTATCGTTGTTAAGGAGAATAATTGTTAAGCGAAGTAAAGGGGAAAACATGATTCTCTAAACACATACACATACACACACACACACACACACACGGAGAGACACAAACACGGGAGCAGACACACACACTCATAGGCACACAGACACAGCTTGTGACTGGTAGGGAAGATACTTACACTCCCCTTGTATATGTGCATATGTTTGTGTGTTTATCTACATATGTATCCATTCATATATGCTTATATATATTACATCATTATCTATCTATCTATATATGCATATATATATATATATATATATATATATATATATATATATTATATATATATATATACATATATAGATAGATAGATAGATAGATAGATAGATAGATAGGTGTTTATATATATATGTGCATATATCTCATATCATAAATGTATATATACATAATATATCTATATGTGCTCGTGAGTATATGCGCCTGTATATATACAAATATATATATATAATATATATATATATAACATATATATGGTTTGGAGATTGCCATTCACAATGTCTCCTGTACTTGAGTTACATAAGCAATATTACCGCCCATTCTGTGCTTCATACCTATATAATGTGTGAGTGAATATGCTCACACACACACACGTATACATGCATATATACATTCACATACATTCACACAAACATATATACATATTAACCTATACATATGTTGGGTGGGACCTATAGCTCAAGAGTGAAATATTTAAATAAATCTAGTTTCATATATTGATGCCAACTCTTTCCCTCATCAAATACACGCATTAGCGGAATATTGATCGTTAGCTTAGGCACAAACCCTCATCTTTTGGTAGATCAATATACACTGTTAGACAGACCCAAAACTAAATATTATTCCGTCCAATACTGACACGCGACATTTGAGCTCGGATGTTAAAGCGCTGTAACTAGGTAGCGCTGGCAATTTTCCTATGCTCTAACGATTTTGCTGATCCACCGCCCAGCAAAAGTGATAATATTGACTTTTGTTACATCATAGAAAGTCATATTTTAAGGGAAGTTTATAGTCTATTGAAACAGCGTCAGTTTATGGTTTATGTCACTTTATTGACCAATGTTGGATGAAAGACAAAACCAACATATGTGATAATAAACGTCGGACATAGAGGGACCAACAACAAAATATATAGCATCTTAAGAAGAACAATACAGACAATAACAACGACAATCTTAATATGAATTACAAAACCATAAATATTCGGGGAACGTTGCTGTCAATTTAATTGATCCGCCCAAAATAGAGTGCTTCGTAATATATTTAGCAGGGTGAGATAGATGAATCACCAAGTCCGCTCCATTGTGGTGTTGATCTATAAAGGTAAATAAAGGGAGTATCTAAACACCGGAAGGCATTGAAACTGTCGCTCTTCTGTTTTCCAATATATCGACCCGATAATAGTAATAGTGATAATAACAATAATAATATAATAATATAATAATAATAATAATAATAATAATAATAATAATAATAATAATAGTAATATAATAATAATAATAATATTGATAATAATAATAATAAAATAATAATATAATAATAATAATAATAATAATAATAATAATAATAGCAGCAAGAAGAAGAAAAAGAAGAAAAGAAGAAAAAGAAGAAGAAGAAAAAAGAATAAGAAGAAGAAGAAAGAAGAAGAAGAAGAAGAAAATAATAATAATAATAATAATAATAATAATAATAATAATAATAATATAATAATAATATAATAATAATAATATAAGAAGAAGAAGAGAAGAAGAAGAAAGAAGAAGAAGAAGAAGAAAAGAAAAAGAAGAAGAAGAAGAAGAAGAAGAAGAAGAAGAAGAAGAAGAAGAAGAAAACGAAGAAGAATCTAGATATATGGGACCGAGTTAACTCAATTCCACTGGAAAGATACTTAATCGTATCAATTTCGGAAGGTTGTTGTAACTCAAGGTTGACTTTTGTGAGCTTTGAAAACTATACTTTAAATTGCCACATGAAATATCGCATAGCACATTGTCCATGGTTCTAAATACTCAGTTATAAGACCATTACAGCAACTCCGAGGTTTTTATTTTAGAGTGACCATAATATTTACAACTTATTTTCTGTCTGTAGTTATATTTTCTTCCCATCAACGAAAAAGTCTGAGCTGAACACGGCGTGTTTTCAGTGAAATTGTGATCGTTACATTTCGATTTCTATTTCTTGCTTAGTGTAAATTGCATTATGGTTTCAGTTTCTTCGTTATCTTAACGAACGTGCGTGTTGTCCAAATCTATTGAATATTGATGGCTGTAATCACCAGAAGACGATCAATTCGGTTTTCTCTTCGGCTCTTTGAACCAATAGTGCGTTGATATCTTCTGACGTGTCTGAAGCTACAATTTTTGTGTCTCTATGTTGTGCAATTTTTCGCAGATTACTTATACCGCTGTGTGTGTATCAACTGGACTTCCTGTTTTCATACCGCATTTTATTCTGATTTCATAGTGGTTTTAACAAAGGCGGTCGACAGTAACCTGGGCACCATTATCAATTGCAGCTAAGGCACTCAGAACACCATGTATTTCACCATACTGAAATTACAAGAATAACTAAATAAAATTCACATATATCACTAGTGATTCAAATAGACGTGTGTGGGTTAAACCCAATGAAATATTAACTCAAAAGCTGAAAGCGCGTAAGTCATTTGCGGAATAGACCATTTCCTCATATCTGAAGCTAAAGAGACATTTTTGGGCATTTTCAAATTTATACAAAGAGAGAACGAATTTAAAGCGTAGGTTATAGCTTTCAGGATGCGAAATGTGTAAACGATATACAGCTGAAAAAAATAATGTCAAAATCTATTAACAGTCATATTTTAGCCTCTAACATGATATTGCACATGTCTTTCCCTGAAACCAATATCCTTCATGAGTAGCGAAGCGAGTGGATATTTTCAGTTTTTGTTTCCGGAGTTAAGAGATATAGAAGGCATATGCAGAAGAAAAACATCTAAGACCTTCTAAAATACAGAGTATTAAATGTGTAAATGTCTTCAACTGGCATATCAAACGATATATATATATATATATATATATATATATTATATATATATAGATATATATATACGTGTGTGTGTATATTTGTGTGTCTGTGTTTGCTCCTCCAACAACGCTTGACAAACGATGCTGGTGTGTTTACGTCATTTAACTTAGCGGTTCAGCAAAAACGACCGATAGAATAAGTACTAGGCTTACAAAGAATTAGTTGTCGGGTCGATTTACTCGACTAAAGGCGGTGCTCCAGCATGGCCACAGTCAAATGACTGAAACAAGTAGAAGAGTAAAAGTGCAAAGAGTAAATGAGTAAAATCATGAGCTAACCGTGATGCAAAGATGAGACAAGCAAATAATACATGATGGAGACAAATAATCGAATTAACAGCTTAAAAACCACGGTAACGTAGAGCGAAGAACTATAGCTAAAGAAGTGCAAAGTGGCTCTCAACAGAATTTTACATTTCAGGTTTACACTTTATTAGAAAGACGAAAAATACTGAAATACATGAGAAGATACACAAAAAAAGTTTTAAAAAATACAGTGCAGAATACTGGTCCGAAAGTATATGTTCTGTGGTATGTGTATAAGTATGTATTCATATATGCGAGTGTGTGTTTTTGTGTGTGTTTGTTTAGGTGTGTGAGTGTGTTTTTGTTAGGTGTATGTGTGTGATGATCCTGTTGGTGGTTGACCTATTTCCTTCAGTTGACACCGAAATGTCAGAAAATAAGATACAATCCCGTACATATGCTTCATGCATATATGTATTTACACACACATATGTGTGTAAATATAAGTACGTATATATAAATATATATATATATATATATATATACTTATATATATATACATATATATATTTATGTATATATACACACATACATATGCATATATATACACACACACACACACACATATATATATATATATTATATATATATATATATAGATATATATATACGTGTGTGTGTATATTTGTGTGTCTGTGTTTGCTCCTCCAACAACGCTTGACAAACGATGCTGGTGTGTTTACGTCATTTAACTTAGCGGTTCAGCAAAAAAGACCGATAGAATAAGTACTAGGCTTACAAAGAATTAGTTGTCGGGTCGATTTACTCGACTAAAGGCGGTGCTCCAGCATGGCCACAGTCAAATGACTGAAACAAGTAGAAGAGTAAAAGTGCAAAGAGTAAATGAGTAAAATCATGAGCTAACCGTGATGCAAAGATGAGACAAGCAAATAATACATGATGGAGACAAATAATCGAATTAACAGCTTAAAAACCACGGTAACGTAGAGCGAAGAACTATAGCTAAAGAAGTGCAAAGTGGCTCTCAACAGAATTTTACATTTCAGGTTTACACTTTATTAGAAAGACGAAAAATACTGAAATACATGAGAAGATACACAAAAAAAGTTTTAAAAAATACAGTGCAGAATACTGGTCCGAAAGTATATGTTCTGTGGTATGTGTATAAGTATGTATTCATATATGCGAGTGTGTGTTTTTGTGTGTGTTTGTTTAGGTGTGTGAGTGTGTTTTTGTTAGGTGTATGTGTGTGATGATCCTGTTGGTGGTTGACCTATTTCCTTCAGTTGACACCGAAATGTCAGAAAATAAGATACAATCCCGTACATATGCTTTCATGCATATATGTATTTACACACACAT
>NC_043000.1:143895516-143940516 GCF_006345805.1 Octopus sinensis | reverse complement strand
TAGGTCTCCATGGTTCGCAAAACAAACGGAAGAACGTTTCAAGAATAGTTTACCGAAAATTTGCTTTCTATGCTAAGGGAAAAACCCTAACATACAATATGGCCGACACAAACGTATACCATTTAATAGGTCCCACTATCGAAGCGTAGTCCTCTGAAACCAGCTTTATGGGTAGAAAGAAATGTAGAAGGAAAGAGTAATGAAGAGTTCTGTTTAAGATAATTTTCATATATTACTAAATGTGAAGAAAGAGAAAGTGTACATATGAATATATTTAGGAAATTCAGATAAAGTCTGATGTACTGAATTAAAAGAGAACCTACACGTTCTGAAATTTGTATTTATGTTTGAGATAGAAAACAAAACATACTAGCAGTAAAACATGTTAGCAACTCTTAAATATAAGGTGAGATAATTGTTCAGAAATCATAATTTCATCGAAAATTGAATTTTCACATTTCGTAGGAAAATGTAAACTCCTGTCCAACAAACAAGCTCAAACAATCGTTGATGCACACACTCACTCACTCACTTACACACACACACACACACAAACACAAACACACACACACACAACACACACACACACACACACACACACAAACACACTCAAACGCACACACACACACACATACACATATATAGCGTGCTCATCCAATGACCTACCTCTTTTTCCTTCTTTCACAAACAGTCTTTCCCCAGGTGTGTATATATATATACACCTTTCAGATTTTGTCTTTCACCCATTCCCCATAATGCTATGTTTCCTTGCCACTACATATATATGTCTTTTCCTTCTATTTGTTTCTCTGCATTCTATGATACCCTCTATATATACGTATACATCACACTATTCGTAACGGATATCACTTGTCGTTTAATATCTCCATTACAACCATTCATAATTTGTTAGTAAAGGCTTCACTTTTCCTCACATATATAGCCATAGCTTACTCCCCTCTTTATTCTACAATCGATTCTCGTATGATCTACCTCGGCTGCATGTAAGGAAGCACTCCGTCGGTTACGACGATGAGGGTTCCGGTTGATCCGAATCAACGGAACAGCCTGCTCGTGAAATTAACGTGTAAGTGGTTGACCACTCCACAGACACGTGTACACTTAACGTAGTTCTCGGGGGATATTCAGCGTGACACAGAGAGTGACAAGGCCGGCCCCTTGAAATACAGGTACAACAGAAACAGGAAGTAAGAGTGAGAGAAAGTTGTGGTGAAAGAGTACAGCAGGGATCACCACCATCCCCTGCCGGAGCCTCGTGGAGCTTTTAGGTGTTTTCGCTCAATAAACACTCACAACGCCTGGTCTGGGAATCGAAACCGCGATCCTATGACCGCGAGTCCGCTACATGTATCCTCCTCATAAGCCACTCTGAGAGACCCTTCTCACATTCTTGTGATGTCACACTAACCAGATCAAACACTATATTAAACAATAATTCTCCATATATACACTGTCTTTTAAGTTGTAATTTTCTGGAAATCCTCATGGTCTAAGGCTTTGTTTTTTAATGCTAACGTTGACCTAGATATGCTTAAAGTAATATCGTCAGCTATATCGACCTTCCCAGTGTGATAAATCTGGAAACATCAGGGATGCTAGCGTCCCGATATTAATAAGATATAAAAAAAAAAATCCTCCATACTTTTCATATATCTCATTGTTTATATATTTATATTTATATATATGTTTGCAATATTAAAGTAGTTTTCTCCTTTCCAATCCCTTTGTTTCTTCCTGTTAATTTTCTTTCTCTCTATCTTCATTTAATTTTGACATTATATCTCTGCTATCTCGCAAATTATATAGTTTGTTTTATCGCCCCTAATACAGTTTTCCGTCTTTAATTCCTTTCCTAGCTCGCTCACTCATTCTCACTTTTCTATTCTTTACGTATTTATTGCTTCTTTTCTTTCTATATCTCCTTCATCCATTCCGCCTCGTTCCTTTATATTTGTATCTCTTTCGCAACAGCTGTTCTATTCTCCTTCACATTGTTCGTTATTCTGCGTCAGTCTCACTATTACATACATCATCTAATATTTTCACTCACATTCATCTCGCTGTTATACATTCATTTTCCCTCATTTTTGTCCAAGCTGTCTGTACCATAATTTTCAATACATTCTCATCCTACTATCTTTGTCATTGTATAAATTCATTTCTAGCCTACTAACTTTCCATCATATATTCATATGCAATTGACGTTTTTTCTCCCTCTCCCGCTATCTTTCACTTAATCTATATATGATTCGTTGAGGTTTGTCAGTGTCTGAATATATTTCACTAATGTACTTTTCCTTATTTTCTTACTATCAACCCACACAACCATTTCTCTCAATCTCTCAGTTTCTATCTCTTTCACTGCCTCCCTCTGTCTCTCTGTCTCTCTCTAACTCTAACACATAGTTACGCACTCACACTACGCTATCCCACTCTCCTATTCAGGTACACTATATATATATATATAGATATATATATAATATATATATATATATATATATAAATGTCTCAACTCTATTCAGTGCCCTTCGTATCACTTTACTTTGTTTGATTTCAGTTTTCCATTCACATGACAAGTCGTACTCTATTATTCTTTATCATCCTTCGTATTTCTTTTTTTCTCATCTTTTATTGATGAATTTGTTATGGCGATGTTTACAAAATTTCCTTTTAATATTTCTTTCTACGTCCGAATCTATACGCAGTTTACATCTCCTTTCATTAAAATGAAAAAAACCCCTTCTTCCACTATTGTCTAACATCACATTTCTTTATAACCAGTCCTTAGCATATTTCTTGCACACAAATACACTGGTATTATATTTTACATTCCCCTTTTCTTTAACCAAGGATCATAGAAACTGCTATACAGGAATACATTCTAAAGTAACGACTAACGGAGATGCTTCTGGGTGACCCTTGCCAGACTAGAATATTTATAAAAATCCCCCTCGAATCAACATCAGCAGGATAAAAAGAATGTTAAATAATGTATACTATATTTTCTTACACATAAGAAACGACAATATTGTCGCACCCGAACCGGGCTTATCAGATGCAACAGCAACCATAGAATTATGTATCAAAACATGTGTATCTAGGGGACAGTTGACTCTAACAGACATAAGAAACCAAGCACACTCATTTAATATAATCGTCCTTCATACCAATGATAATAGATAATAAAATATATAGTCCTGAATGAATGTAAACTGAAAATCAAATATGGAACTTCTACGCCTGAAGAGTAATTGAACATATTTCTATGCTACTGGCGCAGAGTTGTGACAGAATTAACGTGATAAAAACTGTATTATTTAGTATCTAATATTTAACTCTCATTTGTTACTTTCATTTCATTACAGTCGCAAAAACTTTCAAACATTAATATTCAATCCTGTAGGCAATGATAAATGGATGCATATACATACATAAATGCATACACCCCCAACACTCATATATATGCATACGTTCACTTGTGTTTATATACACATAAAGATGTATACGTATGTCTGTCTATATGCTTATATATATATATATATATATATATATATATACATACATAGAGAGAGAGATAAGCATTACGAGCTTATAATACATATATACATACATGCATACATAATACATACACACACATATATATATAAATAAATAAATATATATATATATATATATAATATATATATAATATATATATATATATATATATATATGGACACGTTAACTATATTTATAGAGATAGATACATTGATAAATAGACGGACAAATAGTTAGAGATGTTAGTCTATTAAAATTGCTAAATTCATAACTTGTGATAAGTCTAACAGTTTTCGTTGTTTCGCAAACATTCTAAGCTAGAAAATATATGACCTCGTGACTTGCAGTATGCGCATGTGCATTCTTCAGAATTTAGGTCATCTTCGTTAAAGAGCCTCTTAAATAAACAACTTGCAGAGGAATTATATGCTGCCACGTTATTGTATTTTTATTTATTATTGGCCCAAATTTTAAGAAAATTATCTGATTTCAATAACAGGATATGACATCAAGACATATTTTTTACTCGGGTCATTAAGTTTTCCCGGGAATTTAATTCTTTTAAAGTTATAAATATTTACTACTTAATTGTGTTATTTATCTTCAGTTTGGCCTTGACTACGCGAACATATACGTTTTTTTATTTATTTTCATAACCCACTTTCTTCTAACGCCCTAATTTCAAACATGGAGTCTCGCGCAATCGTGCTGTTTTATGTTGAACTAAAAAAACTGCACGAAATATAAAATTGATGCCCTAAAGGTTACTTGATATATTGAAAAGTCAGCTTTTATCTTAGAGATAAAATTATGAAACTAGACACAATACACTTACATGTGAATTATAGCGATAAAAAGACAAAATATATTAAAAACATTATTAAGATACGAATATTAGTAGAGCGTTGGTTTTAATTAGCAAAAGCATGAGAGATGATGCACCAAGTTCCAATAAAATTTCATTATATATATGTCCTCAAATTGTTCAGCAAATAATTCTAAAAATGTTAACAAAACAAGCAATAATCTACAAAAATAACAAAAATAAATAGCTAAATAATTAAATACATACATATATATGTAGATATATACATATACCGTGGAATGTACTATGTGGAATAGAATTTGATAAAATTGGAAAGAAACCACTGTGCTAAATAAAACCTATTCGACTGAAGTATTCTGTTCTTTCATTTTTCTTTTGTTTTCCTTATTTTATTGGAAACAAATGCAAATGTTGTCCGTAGAACAATATTCATCAAACGGTTGAGATCCACTAGTCAAGACGAAAAGAACAAGGTGTTTGTAAACTCTCCCTCGGCAAATAATTCGGATATGGTTACCGGCTCTCTTGAACATTTGCAACTCAAAGGGTTCAGAAACAACATACGCATAGATAAAATTTCAGAACGTCGACGCCATGCGCTAGAATCGTAGGGGTAATAATTAGCATGTAATTAGTGTGGTGTTATATATATGGAAAAAAGTATAGGCCAGTGTATTTGAATAGCTTTTGTTAAGGTAGCACGAGACTAAGCCATATATGAAGAGGAGAAATAAACGTAGTAAACGAAGGAAATATATTAAATAAACATCTAGTACAAGACTAGAACTGAGAGAGTGCCTCAAAACTGGATTGATGCCATTTTAGTCTCCTTGTATAAATCGAGGCCAAAAGATCTGTGTGGTAATTTTCGTGGGATTTCGCTTTTGTCTGTGGTTGGAAAGGAACCTGCCCGCATTTTGTTACAACGCTTAACTACCTTTATAGTTCCAAATATGCTTTCTGAGTCTGAGTGTGGTTTTCGTTCCTCCAGGGGCACATCTGGTTGTATCTTTACTGCCAGACAATTACAAGAAAAGTGCATTGAACAGAATCTTGCTCTAAACTATTGCTTTGTTGATTTGAGCAAAACTTTCAATACAGTTTATCGAAATGCTCTGCGGCTAATTCTAAGGAAAAGAGGTTGCCCAGGAAAAATTGTAAACAGGGTCAGGGCTTTGCATCAAGATATTAAAGCTAGAGTTAATTTTGGTGGTAGGCTATCTGAATCTTTTGCTTTCGAAAATGGAGTAAAGCAAGGAGACCTTGTTGGACCTAACTGCGTTGCAGTATATTTTGTTGTTGTGTTGTCACATGCTTTTTAAAACTCTGAGAAGGGTATTTGCATAAAATTTCGAACAACAGGGAATGTTTTTAATCTGATCAGACTAACATTCAAAACGAAGATTTTTACTTCTCTCATTAAGGAACTTTTGTACGCTGACGATTGCGATCTTGACAGTCATTCTGAAACAGTTCTGCAATCTCTTCTATCTGCCCTTGACACGGCTTGTGATGATTTTCTCTTGACCATCAACTTGATAAAAACAGTTGTAATGTATCAGCCTTCGTGTAGTGCTGATTGCAACCACCTAAAACCTTTGTTAAGGGAAAGTTACTTGAAGTTGTCAATTCGGACGTCTACCATGGAAGCTCTTGACAAAATTATGGAAATCTTGATACAGAAATACAGCTGCGAATTAAAAGGGCAGCAAAAGCATTTGGTGGCTTGGAGCCACGTGTTTGGTGGTGGGAAACAAATTGGATGGTGTGGCCATATTGTTCGAATGGCAGATAAACGCTGTTTTATGGTGAGCTTGCAGAGGAGAAACGCTTTTGGCGTAAACTAAAACAAAAAAAAAAGGTTTAAAGCTAGCATAAGGACTACTATGAAGTCGATGGGGATGATTCCAGAAGATATAGAAACCCTTGCTTTGGATTGATTTGGATGGCGAACAAAGGTGTCGAGTTGAGTGAAAGCATTAGAAGAGGCCAAGATAACACAAGTAAGATTCAAAAGAGATCTAAGGAAGAATATAACGATCGGGAAGGTGAATGTCAATGACCTTTTTGTGTGCACAGTATGTGACAGACCATGCCTGTCTTTTTCTGGCGTCAAATTCCATCTGCGAACGCATGGAAAACAAACCTCCACCAACTAGTCTGCCTATGTGTCTGTGCACACCTTCGAATGCAGTGCATGCCAGATTTTCAAATCCAATGGAGCCCTCAAGAGACATTTTAAGATCCACAAAGAGCAAAACATATCAGCAGCTCTTGGTGGTCGAAATTGGAGGTGCAATCTATGTGGGTGTCTTTTCAGAAGATTGTCCGGTTTAAGAAGCCAGATCAGACGCCGTGACGGTGCTAAGGTTTAGATACAGGAGCTGGCCAAACTCTGCATGATAGACAAACATCGTGTATATATATGTACGTATGCATGAATCTGTGTATATTAAGAATGTCTGTGGTAATACTTATGCGTGTGTGAGCATGCTTGTATCAGCAAATTAATAGAGAAAGTAAATAAAAGATATGGAGGTAAGCTTCATGTGCGTGCGCGATTATACGCATTCACAAGCACGCACATTCGTGTGTGTGGGTGTATATATATATATATGTGTGTGTGTGTGTGTATGTGTGTGTGTGTGTATAAGTGTGTGTATTTATATATATATATATATATACACACATTCATGGACACATACATATTTACATAGTAGGTGTGTCGGTATAAATTATATCTATGTAATCACATACTTTACAATGAGGATTATATTGGCTTCATCACTATTTATGAAAAAAATGTGCATAAAAACAAATTAACTTCTTTTCTTAAAAAACCACAGAAAGTAGATGTAAACAACTGTGTTTAGGAAACAGAATGCGACCTAGAATTTAAAACGTTCGGTCATTAGGTTTTATGAAAATAATTCTGTATAGAGTTATGGATGATTCGTATCTTATTATTATAGTTGTTGTTTTTTTTTTTACTTACTATTGATAGCGGTGTTTCTAATGGCCGACATACTATTGCATTTCGTACTCTTTATGTATTTATAGGCCGTTAGCTTGCTTTTCTTTCATGTAGGTTGTTAATGATGATATTCCTCGAATAAAAAAATATATATCTGAATCAATCAACATTCTACATATGCACGGAAAAACAGAAAAACATATATTTATATTTTATATTTATATATATATATATAATATATATATATATATATATATATATTATATATATATATATATATGCATATTTTTGTATACTTGTATTATATATATATATATATACACACACACACACACACACAAACATTCGTTGAATATATATACGTATATATATATATATATATATATATATATAAAGTTATAACTTGAGTGACAACAAGTCTCAAGATATACAACGGACTGGAAATAGAAGTGCTCCAATGAGCTGTATACACTTTTTTTATCCAAGGGGAGGCAATGCGAGCAACAAACAGGAACATCTCAAAATTCAAAGATAGACCAAATACATACAAATCTTATATACTAATTTATATCTAAACAGTCCGACATTAAAAAAAATAATTTAATTCAGTAATATATAAGTAACATATACAAATATAAATATAACTGTAAATTTTGCAAATAACACGCTTAAAACTGTTAGAATAAGAGAAATAAGTATTATGATAAAATAAACTTCCGGCGAATAGTACATAGAATATAATACATATACAAGCTTACAAAAATATAAGATATACAGAAGTCCATCTACGGGCCGTTTCGGGGATGTGCCAGTTAATATTAGACATATCAGTACTTAAAATAGTACTTTAAATTGGCACTGCCCTCATCAGGATGTCCTATACAACACATATCAAAGATGAACAAATACACAATCACATACCAGCCATTCTCAGAACACGGTATTTACGTCCTCCGGAAATTTTTTTTTTTATATCAGACTGTTTAGATATGAATTAGTATATAAGATTTGTATGTGTTTGGTTTATCTTTGAATTTTGTGATGTTCCTGTGGTTGTTGCTTGCATTGCCTTCCCTATGGATAAAAAAAGCGTATATATATATATATATATATATATATAATGTATATGTATCTACACACTCATAAACATTCGTTGAATATATATACGTATATATATATGTGTGTGTGTGCGTGTGTCTATGTATATGTGGAGGCGCAATGGCCCAATGGTTAGGGCAGCGGACTCACGGTTTTAGAATCGCGGTTTCAATTCCCAGACCGGGCTTTGTGAGTGTTTATTGAGCGAAAATACCTAAAGCTCCACAAGGCTCTGGCAGGGTGGTGGTGGCGATCCCTGTTGTACTCTTTCACCACAACATTCTCTCACTCTTGTGTTGGTCTGCCCGCTTTATTTGATGGCTAAAACATTGCGAAGCGCATTGTGACCACTGATGTGTAGCAACTTCTGATAGCCTGGTCGGTCACGGTGATCAAGGTGATATGTATATATATATATATACACAAACACACATACACACATATATATGTGTAGATGAATAACTCCATATATATATTATATATATATATATATATATATATACATATATATATATATATATATATATATATATATATATATACATATATATATATATATGCATGTATGCATGCATGTATATGTATATATTTATTTCTGTATACGTAAAATATCTAGTATTTATCCATTTTACACCCGGTTGTAGGATAATACTCAGCGTAATCGTCTGGATTATTTCAGCTCGTATTATAAAATATTAAAATGAAATAAAATAAGGTGTACATAACTTGCTACTCAACAATTTCGGTAATTCGAAATTTGTTCCTCCCACAGTAGTGAATTCTACAATGGGGATGATATATATCCTATTGACCCACTGTAGGCGTTTATAAGTATCTGTACAATATCGATGTGAAAGTCTTCGACTACATATTACGTCCTCTCCTTCTAACAGCCGTATTGTATAAAAGTAAATCAATATTGAAGTAAAATATTTCCAGTTAACTATAATGATTTGTCAGTCAGCTTAAAGAAATCAATTCTACAGCGTGTCTAATTTGTCTCACCTTAATAATTATAAGATTTATTTCAATAGAAACATCAGCATACCTTCTGGCTATTGGCTCCACAAAAATACATTACTTGAAATATCTTCAACCTCATATTTACATTGTACTGTGTGTGTATGTATATGAACATATATAAATGTACATATATATATATATATATATAATATATATATATATATATATGTGTGTGTGTGAGTGTGTGTGTGGTGTGTGTGTGTGTGTTTATGTGTGTGCGTGTTTCTGTGTGACTGTGTGTGTATGCATATATGCATACACGTATACATAATCTTTGTCTTTTAATTTAGGAAAGATTAAAATTGTTATCGATACTTTATAGAATAGAGTGGTGGTATCGAAGTGCTAGTGATATTGACTGAACATACAATGTAATGATAAAGAATACTTCATTAGACCTGAATTAGGATTAAACAATGACCAACGGCTTCAACAACAGCGAAATCCTTTAAGCTCTTGCCGTATTGCTTCAGTTCTACAGCACCAGAATTTCTTAGAAATGCCATCTTTTTTGGTTTTTCGCCTAGAGTCCCAATATAAATAAGCATGCGTTAAAGAGATTTGAAGGAGCACCAAGTATGTAGATTTTATGGAGAACGATTCACCCTGGCACACATCTTATCGGGGTACAAAACAGCATTCATTCAAGGGAGATACAAGTGCAACAATGACAAGTTGCTCGCATCAATTTCTCCATCTATAAATCGGAAAAGGTTCAAGAAATTCCTACAATTTAAGAACACACGCGGGGCCCGGTCATTGGATATGAAAGTGAACCTGGAATAAAGTCCGTACTTTAAAAGGTCGAGCATACAATCCTGAGTCCAGGTGTAGGTTTTTGGTCTGAAAATGGAAAGAAAATAATCTTCATTGAGCTTAGTGTCCGATGGAAAGAAGCGTGTAATCAACCCCATGAATTAAGCGAGCCAAGTAGGAAAGCCGTCTGCGGGATTGCATGGATAAAGAATGGAAGTTATGGCTTTTCTCAGTGGTCATTTTGTGTAGATGGTTCCCTGAATGGTAGGTAATGAAAATGCTTGCAGCCATTGGTATGATAGGAAAAGAAAGAATGTTGGCTGTGCACAGGATGGGGGAGGTAAATGAAGAGGTATGTTGCTTCTTATAGACCAAGAAAGTTGAGATAAGCTGGGAATCAGGAGGAAATGATGAACGCTGATTTTGCCAACTCTGCTAACTAATAATAAGTTGCAACGATTTAAAGCTGATACACCTACTAATCTTTAGATACGTCTAATGACATCAAATGTTCCTGACCAAAGCTCCATCCACTTTGGTGAAGGGAAAAGATACTCCTAAATTTTATTAATAACATAACATATATATATATATATATATATATATATATATATATATATATATATATATATATATATGCAAACTCACAGACACACACACATAGACACACACACACATACATGTATATGTGTATATGTGTGTGTTTAGTTAGATAGCTATACATGTATGTATATGTATACGCGTGTATATATAAGCGGTATGCGAAAATTGCAACCTCATTCTCCGAAGGATTATCTTAGAAAATGACGAACCATTAAGATAAAATATAGATACAGTATCTCAAAATATGCTTCATGAAAGGTGAGCTAAAGCTAATCAAAATCAAGGAAAAACAAATTTTAAAAAAATACAACTTTGAAGATGTATCGAATGAAATTTCTTGCCGGTTACATGTCGAAATTTTAAACTTTCGATTAAATCTTTAAAAGTCGTGAATATTTCCACTTCAACGTTCCCGGTTTTAACGCAATGAAAACTACTAAAAAGCAGTTCTTTCTGTTTTTATGATACTATTGAATTGCAGGTTGGACTCCACACACTCACACACACACACACACACACACACACACACACACACACACACACACACCACACACACACACACACACCACACACACACACACACACATGTAAGATGCACTATATTACATTCGTGTTTGTAAAATGCATGCGTTTTGTAATTATGTTATTTTTTTGTGATTTTTATCGGGGCCTCATAGTTCAGCAGTACAATTAAAGAACACACTTGGAGTGGAAAATTATTCTGGTGGAGTACATTATTCTCTTAGGTATACCACCATAATACTTGTCTATATTACTGAGTTACATCGATTATGTTAAATGGTCGAGAAAAACAGACACCTTCCTTAAAATATACATATAAGAGTAATAATATACCGTAGATCAATCTACCCATTCCACAAAACTCCAACACTTAATTCGTATACCTTCATCAAAACGTATATAATTCTCGGATTGCGTATAAGGATCAGTCTTCCAATAAAGTTTCAACATTTTCTACAGCGATTGTAATACAGATACATAAAACATGAAAGAACTAAATGAATTCCAATAAACATTAGTGTATTAACCTCTTACTGCACTCTACTCTCAGCCATTCAACTGCTGCCACAAAGAATTTATGCTAATAATAATTTTGTTTCTTAAACACAATATCTTGTTTATAAGTGCCAAAAGGGTGCATTCGATTACCACGATTTAGAAGTAGCAATAGTCCGTATTATATATTCTCTCATGGGATCGATAAAATAGGAATCATTAATGAATGTTGGGATTTGAGCTTAAGAACTTGAATCGTGAAATTAAATAGTATGAAACATATTGTCTGATTCTTCTTTTTTCTTCTGAACGGCCGTTCTCTTTCTCTGAATCGTTATGTAAATTAGCAATGATTTTATTGATCTGTGTGTTATAAAGCTACATTGTTACAGCTTGAAATCTGCTTATTGAATCTTCGTTCCATAGACAGAGAAGACAATGGGATGCAAATTGGAAGTTTGGTGGGAAATACAGCAAATCAAGCATAGAAATAAATATGTTTCGTTATTGAATGAAGTGGGAGGTGGATATCAAAAGCTGTATGACATCGGACAGAATACCTTCAGTTAAACTACGTGTTGTGAAGTGGAATGATTTCTATAACGTTGGAATAAATGCGAATATTATTACATTTCGACCCTCTAATTACTGAGATCAATTCTCATTGGAACCGCAATTAACATTATTCCTGAAGCTACTTATATGACTAATACCAGTTATATACTCATCGATTGAACAAACTCCTCGGAAAATAAGTGACAGCTATATTTCTCATATATATTTTAATGAGTCTTTTATAAGATTTATATTACTGATCTATATTGCTGATCTAGAAATAAATCTTTCAACTTGTTTTACTCGGAACAGTGCCACTTTTAGGAGATGCAGAAAGTTCATATTTTCCTGTTCATTCTCCTAAGAAATTTAAGATTGTTGATACATATCACCCACAAACAGCTTTCGCCCTTATTTGTTCTGAGATCCCAATTGCATTCATGACTGCTTACACCACACTTACGCAAACATTTTGCTAAATGACTCTAAAATAAATAGTTGAAGTGAATTAAATATTCTACACAATGAATCTTAAATATGTCGCCCACTTTTGAAAATGGGTCAGGACTTGAGGAATAATGATGGCTTAAGAAAGATTTCATACGACGATGAACTGGAAATGGAATAACGTCTCGAATTAATTGTTTTCGAATCCTTTATTATGTGAAGTGACAAATTATTATATCTCAGACTTTGGTTCTAATACCGCCGGAGTTATTATTATCTTATCTCATTATCTAGCAGATTTCAATAAAGAAATCGTTGTTATTAAATAAGGAAACCATTATCAAGTAGATACCGTTCTACAATTCACTTTACAGAAATAGAGATTGTTTCCTTCTCGGATAGCAATAAGTAATCATGACAAAATATAGTCAAGCATGATTTACTATGCAAAATTTAAGCTCGTTATTATGTGGGGTACAATGACGGGGACATATTTATTTCGGTTTTCTGCGCTCTCAGTCCAAGTGCTACCGTCGTCAGCTTCCTTGTAATCAGTTCAGAGTCGATAAATAAATTACAGGTCCAAGGCAAATGATTCCTGGAAATGTTAATGTCGCACACAATATCAGTATCGACACTCTACATCTTGGTGGTAGCCATCTCGATGGCACTAGTAATAGTGTCGATGGTGCAAAGCTATGGTTGCCACAGATATTCATTGATGAAAATAAGTGGGAGTAATATAGGCCTCTGGTATGATTAGAATATTGCTAATCATTCATGAACATTATACAATCAGGGTATATTTTCTCATGGAACATATACCCTGTTTATTCGTAGTTTCACTACATATGTCGAAAACCATGAACTTCAACAGTAAATTCCTACTCTTATCGATGAAAATTTCATGTATTTATTCCCTTGTCATTTATTTCATTTATGTATTCCTTCTTTTTCCATTTTGTCTTCATTCGTTTTTGTCACCTTTTTTGACATTGTTTTCGTTTTATTCATCATTGGTTCTCTCCTATTCTTCTCTCCTTGTCTGTGATAATATTACTTCATTCCTTCCCTCGTTCTTAATCCCATTCATCATTGCATCCTTCTTCCCTTATATTACACTGTAGTGTATTTTATTGTATCCTAAAGCATTTCATTCGTCTTTAGCTCTTATATTTTTCCCTAGATTATTTGTGCAAACATACACACACTCACACGCAGGAAACTTTTCACATATGTTTTAGTTCATTTACACATGCCTTTTATTTATTCGTAATCTTATTCGTTCCTCAAAAACACAAATCCCTTCTTTCTTTCTATGTCGTATTCTCTCTGTTGTCAGGCATCTTGCTGTGCCACATTCTTCAGCTATTTCTCTCTTTCGTTCTGTCAATTCATACCTTATTTCTTAACTTTAAATTTTCTTCATGTTTCATTCATCTTTCAGTTGATTTTATATTTTTAATTCTTACTTCTTTCAGAAGATCATACTTGGACTTACTTCAGATATCTTTGCCTTCTTAGATTTGCACGTTATTTGTTGCTTTCTTCTCACAATCCCGTGTTCATATTGTTTCTATATGCATCCAACTATTCCTCCTACTGCTACAGCTGTTTTGAATGTGGAAGTGGTAGCGGGAATGTTATTCTGCTTCCTTTGCAGAAAGCTTCAATTACTGCACCGTCTGTGTTTGGCGGTACTAATGACAATGCTGATAGTAATACCAAAAACCATAGCTATGCAGCTACTGCTGCTGCTCCATTTACAACAATCACAATTTTATGCAATTTCTGTCTTTGCTGATCGTGTCTGTTTGCTTTAACGTCTTTCGCAATGTCACCTGTACACCACTCCCAACATATATGATAGATTTCAACAAAGCCACAATCAGTTTAGCAACAATAACAACTATATATGTGAAGGATATCATACAATACCCGGGAGTAATCTCTTAAAACATCCATTACATGGTGGACGTAAGAAAGTGTGGTACTAGACTAAAATTTTATAAATAATTATTTCTTATATTGGTGGTGAAAACTGGAAGTATGTTTGCGATAAGTGAATGGTCCTATGTCATATTAAGAAAGAAAAAACTAATGTATTTCTCGAACACACGAGAAGAATAAATTAAGAGAGGCGGCGTTAAGTGTGAATAGATGCTAGCCGTAAGAGAAATAAATGCACAATGTCAAATAAATCGAGATTATAAAGATAACGTATGCTAGATTTAATGCAGGTTTATGAGGAAATATAAGTATTGGAGAATATATTTTGCAACAGTATCAAATGCTTTAGCATAGAATGCTACTTAAAACTATATTTCTCATAAACTAATGTGGAAAAGAAATAATGAATATGACTATAGTTATTAATTCGGAGGAACTAATATCGACTTATACAGGATGAAAACAAAAACATATATATTTTTATGATATTTGTCCTAAAACACGCATACATATATAATTTATATAATATATACGTGCATATATTTAGTATATATATATATATATATATTATATATATATATATATATATATATATATGTATATTTATATATATATATATATATAATATATATATATATATTATATATATATATATAATATATATATATATATATATATATATATATATTATATATATATATATATATATATATATATAATATATATATATATAATATATATATATATATATATATATATATATATAATATATATATATATATATAATATAATATACATAGGAAGGCGGCGAGCTGGCAGAATCATTAGCACGCCGGGCGAAATGCTAAGCGGTTTTTTGTCTGTCATTACCTTCTGAGTTCAAATTCCGCCGAGGTCGACTTAGCCTGTCATCCATTTGAGGGTCGATAAATTAAGCACCAGTTACGCACTGGAGTCGATGTAATCGACTTAATCCATTTGTCTGTCCTTGTTTGTCTTTTCGGTGTTTAGCCTCTTGTGGGTAGTAAAGAAATAGGTTAATCGTCTAAGAAAGCGGCGAGCTGGCAGAGACTTTTGCACGCTGGGCGAAATGCGTAGCCGTATTTCGCCTGCCGCTACATACTGAGTTCAAATTCCGCCGAGGTCGACTTTGCCTTTTCACCCTTTCGGGGTCGATTAAATAAGTATCAGTTACGCACAGGGGTCGATATAATCGACTTGAATCTGTTTGTCTGTCCTTCTTTGTCCTTTCTGTGTTTAGCACCTTGTGGGTAGTAAAGAAATAGGTAGTTCGTCTGCCGCTACGTTCTGAGTTCAAATTCCGCTGATGTCGACTTTGCCTTTCATCCTTTCGGGGTCGATAAATTAAGTACCAGTTACGTAGTGGAGTCAATGTAATCGAGTGCCCCCACCTCCCTGAAAATGCCGGGCCTTGTGCCTAGAGTAGAAAAGAGAAAAGTATATACATACACTTCTCTGGATCTTTCCTTCTCCTATGTTTCCGACGAAGAGCGTCCAATAATACTATATTTGTTCCACGTCCTCGCGTTGTTGTGTTTTGTGCTTTCTTGTTTGGATTAACTATATATATATGTTTGCTTGTGTGTGTATTTGTACGGAGCGTGGGAGTTGTGGGTGTGTGGAGTGTGTGGGAGTGTGTGGATGTGTCTGTGCGTTGATGTGTTTGCGTATGTGTATGTACGCTGTTGGTGTAGTAGTATGTAGCACTTTAAATTGTAGGCTGCAAGCAATATAGTGAAGGACCTGTCCTGAATATTTCGTAGGCACGCTTTGCGATACTTCACGTTGTGATCTATCAAATTATCAAAGAATCGAGATATCATATATCTAGTTAAGTTTCATTCATGTAAATGTATAACCAAATCGTCTCATACAAAATTTAAATGATAATATAGGATGATAGTTTTCATAAAAGGAAGGAATACGGAATAAACAATGAGTAGATGTATTGTTAGATTTTTGAATATTTCCAGTGGGTGAGAGTGCTTGAAAATATTTAAGAAGTTTAAGCCTGTTATCATTTTTATATATTTATGTTTTTTTGCTTTAAGAAATTGATACAGGTTCGAAATGTTTATTGTGTGTCCATAATCATACAAACAATAATATATTGTTTAAAGATAACCTTCATTGCATTACAGATGTGATCTATCGTCACGACTGTCTGAAATTAAAGGCGATAACATCAAGAAATATTATTGTTATACATATTTAGACGCTTGTGTAACAAAGCAATACATAAGGATGAAGGTAGAATTTCAACTCATATTTAAGAACATTAGGAATATAAATCTTCCTGATAGATGTCAAGCAGATTTCTATTCTAACACTTTATCACCTTGTAAATTTACGGCAATATGACAATAGTTCATCACTGGTTGAGCACAAACACACACAAGCAGTATATATATATATATATATGTGTGTGTGTGTGTGTGTGTGTATATATATAAGCACATATTCAAACTATTGAATTTGAATATGTATTAGCCGTACTAGGAGGATGATAAACTAATCTGTCTTCTACCCCTCCTTGAACTTTCATAACGTTCATATATATATATATGAAAATCCATAGGTCGTCTTCGACGGGAGAGTCCATCGCGTGTGCATGTGCATGATTGAGTGATATGCGCATCTGAATAATTTAAAAGAATTGCATGAAGAAAAAAAATGAAGTTCTAATGATTTGCAAGCCTCATTTCCTGCAATAATGAACTTCGTATGATATTTACATATAGGAATTCTGTATGCATATAAAATTCATGTCACTTCTTTGCACATGCTTAATACAAAGAAATGTCCAACGGTTGACCCTTGTTTGAGCAGTTGCTGTAATCATAAATATAAAATGTCGACAACCTTTATGATATGCAATTTTCTGAAAACTCTGAATGTATCTATCATAGTTCAATGACGTGTGTTTATATTCTTCACTCTCAATATTCTTCTGCAGGCTATATTCACCTGCGGTGCGAATTGAACTCATACCTTGAAAAGAACTAACTTTACCTTATTTGTGGTTAAAGTTCTCTTTTAGTAAGATAGGCTTCGGCTGTGGTGCACAGATCTATTTATATAAATCCTCGTCTCTTCTCTTATGTGTCCTATTCTATCTTTGCAAACGGAGAAAAATTTACTTTCAATTATTCCACTATTCCGCTATTGAAGAGCCTACCACTTTTCACACATCGTTAATTAGACATTAATGAATAGATTAATGCATGTAATTAAATAGAACTTGAAGAGGAATAGATACATTTTCTTTTATTTACTTTTATTTCGAGTATTTCTTCATTCTTAGGGAAATCAGAGTTGAATGATAAAATAGTCAAAGAATTCATTTAAATTATCATGGTTCTTTCTAAGTCATGAAGTGAGTATTTTATTAGACGATTAAATACGTTGAAATACAGAATATTATGAATGAATAATTCGATGGTATCTAATGGCTTATTTATTAGGTACATTTATAATGGAATGAATAGTGTATATGAAAGCGAGTTTTAGAATTAAAATAAAATAAGTTTAAAAAATTAAAATAAAAGGGAATATGAACAACTAATTCCGTTGTTATTGTGATGAAGAATACTGAGGTTATGAGGTTATATAATTATAATTCAGGGATAAAATACAATAAATTCCTCGCATATTTTACCGAAATATGAAGTCTATCTGTGCTTGTGTGTGTGTTAATGCATAAATATATTTGAAAGTATATATATATATATATATATATGTGTGTGTGTGTGTGGTGTGTGTGTGTGTGTGTGTATATATATAAGCACATATTCAAACTATTGAATTTGAATATGTATTAGCCGTACTAGGAGGATGATAAACTAATCTGTCTTCTACCCCTCCTTGAACTTTCATAACGTTCATATATATATATGAAAATCCATAGGTCGTCTTCGACGGGAGAGTCCATCGCGTGTGCATGTGCATGATTGAGTGATATGCGCATCTGAATAATTTAAAAGAATTGCATGAAGAAAAAAAATGAAGTTCTAATGATTTGCAAGCCTCATTTCCTGCAATAATGAACTTCGTATGATATTTACATATAGGAATTCTGTATGCATATAAAATTCATGTCACTTCTTTGCACATGCTTAATACAAAGAAATGTCCAACGGTTGACCCTTGTTTGAGCAGTTGCTGTAATCATAAATATAAAATGTCGACAAACCTTTATGATATGCAATTTTCTGAAAACTCTGAATGTATCTATCATAGTTCAATGACGTGTGTTTATATTCTTCACTCTCAATATTCTTCTGCAGGCTATATTCACCTGCGGTGCGAATTGAACTCATACCCTTGAAAAGAACTAACTTTACCTTATTTGTGGTTAAAGTTCTCTTTTAGTAAGATAGGCTTCGGCTGTGGTGCACAGATCTATTTATATAAATCCTCGTCTCTTCTCTTATGTGTCCTATTCTATCTTTGCAAACGGAGAAAAATTTACTTTCAATTATTCCACTATTCCGCTATTGAAGAGCCTACCACTTTTCACACATCGTTAATTAGACATTAATGAATAGATTAATGCATGTAATTAAATAGAACTTGAAGAGGAATAGATACATTTTCTTTTATTTACTTTTATTTCGAGTATTTCTTCATTCTTAGGGAAATCAGAGTTGAATGATAAAATAGTCAAAGAATTCATTTAAATTATCATGGTTCTTTCTAAGTCATGAAGTGAGTATTTTATTAGACGATTAAATACGTTGAAATACAGAATATTATGAATGAATAATTCGATGGTATCTAATGGCTTATTTATTAAGGTACATTTATAATGGAATGAATAGTGTATATGAAAGCGAGTTTTAGAATTAAAATAAAATAAGTTTAAAAAATTAAAATAAAAGGGAATATGAACAACTAATTCCGTTTGTTATTGTGATGAAGAATACTGAGGTTATGAGGTTATATAATTATAATTCAGGGATAAAATACAATAAATTCCTCGCATATTTTACCGAAATATGAAGTCTATCTGTGCTTGTGTGTGTGTTAATGCATAAATATATTTGAAAGTATATATATATATATATGTGTGTGTGTGTGTGTGTGTGTGTGTGTGTGTGTGTGTGTGTGTGTGTGTGTGTGTGTGTAAGTTTGAGTTTGTGTGTAGGCGCAGAAGTGCGTGTGTTTGGTTCTCCATCGCATGGTAGGGAATACAGTTCCAGACTACAATAGCCTCCCGTGCGGTTACCAAACCATAACAAATGGATCTGGTAACCGAATACTGAAAGAATCCAGTAGCATATGTGCGTGCGTGTGTGTGTGTGTGTGCGCGTGGGTGTATATGTGTCTGTGCGTGTGTATGTGCACACGTACATGTGTGCGTGCGTGCCTTAGTACGTGATTGTGTTTGTCCGCAGTCGCTTGACAACTGGTGTCAATGCGTTTACGTCCCTCTAGCTTAGATGTAAAGTAAATATCATGCTACAAAATTAAAATGCTTGTGTGTATCCATTCGACTAAAAAAAATTTCAAGCGATGCCCCAGCATGACCGTAGGCTATTGACTATGGAAAATGAAAGATAAAAGACATAAACACACATATACATACACACATGCACACATACATGCACATGTATGTATATAATACTTGAATCCATCACTCTCACTGGCATAAAATTATCAACTTTCAGTATGATAAAACTACTTTTTAATTTTATCTTTTTGTGAAAGGATTGACTGTAAAACGGTATATAGTGAACGGGGACTCTGAGCCAAAGAAAGTGGATACCACTGATCTAGGTGAATAACGATATCTGAACGTAAAGTACATTATAGACACAGCATGTTGAAAACCTGGATTAAGGCCATCCGCCTCCAAACTTTCTATCCAACATAATATCAAAACAATAATGTAAAATATCAATATTTATGCTTGTAGCAATTTATTATCCACTACAGTGTATCTAGTGTTATTTATTATACTCTTAATCGAGTTCCGTTTGTTTTCGAATACCTTATATTCCATAATCAATTTTTAGAATTTTAATTATCTTCAGCTATTCCGAGTCTCTACGTAGAACATGAAAACCATAATGTACTGTTTGTTTACTAAAACTATCGTCTAGAAGCCTCTTATCTCAGAGAAAATCTAATCATTGTTATTTATTGAAATATTATATCAAATTTAGAAGTATCGAATCTTTTAATATATTGTTTTAAGTACATCCATTTTATTTTCACTTCATTTACAGTAACGTTTTTTATTGTCTATGTTTATTATTATAGCTTTTTTTTTCAATAATAATTTATCAACTAACAGAATGTTTTTCAACTGAAATTGTTATATATTCTACCTTATTTCATAATTAAAAGCAAAATTGAATATAGGTATTGATTTTTGTTTTGGCAGAATGCCATCAATTTATAGGGGTAAATATAATTGACTGGTTCAACTTCAATACATGCTTGTCACATACTTGTATGGACCCCAGGACAAAAGTATAAGCATTTCTCCTATTTTCTGAAAAGGCAAATGTGTTACAAATCTTTTTTTAATAAAATAAATCCTTTTAAAAATATCTAATATATGGAACTGCGTATAATTAAACACAAAACTATATCAGATACGACTAACAGTATATATAGAAGTAACTTGAAAGTAAAATTGAGAAACTTTGCATGAAGTAAACACCAAGTAAGTTTGCTTTAAAAGACCCGTATTTTATGAAACTAAGACGCAAAGCCGGGTCGTGAACTACACTTAGCACATATTTATCTTTGAAAGTAAATTAATCGGTACGGATCTTTAAGATAAGGATTAGTTTATCCAATATTTTTGCATGCTGAAAGGCATCGACTCACATATTTTCCATTTTGAAATGTTCTGTTCCATTGCTTCAATATCCATTACATGTATAGAAAATATCTATACCTGAATATCCATTACATGTATAGCAAAGGGAATTTTCCGCACCTCAAATTATGAAGATGGAAATAACACTCTAAAACACTATGTGTAATCGAATTTACACATCACCAATGCATTTGTGGCCCAGTGCCAGAGCAAGGAAAAGATCATTGTTAGTTGGATGCATCACTGTTGTAATTCCCTTTCTCTTAAATATATCATTATCAAGCATGGCAGGCGATATAGAGTAAAGGATAATGAGCAGGCAACCTGGAGTTATAATGTAGTTTTATTTCATCTCGCATTTAAAATTCCCTTGGAAAAGCTCGAAAGTAGCTGAATGTAATTTTCCCCTCGTCACCACTATAGAGATTTTGAACGGAATCCAAAAGACATCATAATTATTATTTGAAGTTTTAACTTGCAAAGATACATTTGATTTTGACCTCATCTTTATTTTAAGAAATTATTGTCTTAACCCACGACATCAATATAGTGAATTTGCTGCATAAGATTTAACAGCAACAGCATAGAAACATATTGCCGATGTAAGGTCAGACCAACACTAAGTGAGTTTATTTTCATATGTAGAAAATACAATAGGGTTTGCATGACCACTTACCTAGATTGTTTTTGGCACTGAAAATGCTGGCCAAAACCGAATGATCGATAATCTATTCCCGTACAACATTTCTCTTTGATGAGATTTGATCACCAAGAGCAATGATTTTCTGATAAACACATTTTCAAGTGCAGTTAGCCTTTTAGCCGTTTCAGAAATACAAGTAAAACTAATCGATGCGTCAACATATCGTATTTTATCAATGATTTATGTCTTAAGAATGACGATTTTATGTACACTAGAGCGGTGCCCATCATACGAGTGTTAGGGCAGGACAGGGCTGTTAATTCGCAAATGTTACCAATAAGCAGGCATCACCATGATCGGGCATGCTATCCTTCTTTTCATGCAATGATGTTTGTCTAAAAATATTTACAGATAAATACACACACACACCTATACATAAATATCTTATAAATACAACTGTATCGTCAAGGTAGTTGTGTATGCTAGAAATAACAGTCATGTTTCTATGAAATAGTTTTAATTTTAGATGAATAGGAAATCATTTACTCTCCGATTTCCCATAGTAAGATGGCATGGAGAAGCTGGAATGCGTTGTTTCATACATCTGCCCGACGAGACTTCAGTTAAGGTTAGGTTACAACAGCAATGAGATGAACATATTTTTTTTCTGTTTTGACTTACTGAAAGAGTCATTCTGTTTGAAAGTGTTACACACACACACGCACGCACGCACACACACACTCACGCACGCACAGACGCACATTGTTAGGGGAACAAAGATATTGCAAAAATACATACTTTTGCAACATATATTTCTGGGAGATCAATGTTTAAATGTTCTGAATATGATGTAACACATAATCCATTAAGCAGTAAGGCACCAAGAAAGACTTAATTTTAAAGTCAGCCATTACATAGGTGCTAAGAGCATGTGCATGATAAACTCACAGAAGGATTTTATTAACACTGTGAACTAACTCACATCCTGCTAATCCCATAGTGTTACAACTGTTTACACATTTCGACACTATCCTTGTGAGGCCGCTAATGTAGATTTAGCCGAAGTGGTCATTCAGAGCTAATTCATTTAATCACGAACGCAGAGCAGCATCGGTGACAAGATACGAATGCCTCGTTCATGCGTTTAAAGTCATATGCTGACAACTTCAACAAATATAACGTTAGTGCCATTGTTAATTTGTTATTTTAATAGCTGCAGATATGGATCGTGGCCAAGCTAGCGTACCACTTAGACTAAGCTCAGTCAATTTTACCAACACCCTTTTGTAAAAGCATGTTCACATTACTTTAAAATATTGCTAATTTTATTGATCCATTTTAAACGAACTGTTAAGTATTAAAACCATCATTGGTTTTACACCAGGGAAAGCAAATATATACATATGTGTGATATATATACACATACACATATACACATAGGTACATGGTATATTGTATGAGTCCAAGCAAAATGGTAATATGCGTGTCTTGTGTGTATGTGTGTATATATACATATATATATATATATATATATATATATATATATATATATATATATATATAGAGAGAGAGAGAGAGAGAGAGAGAGAGATATACATATATATATGTATATATATATATATATATATATATATATATATATATATATATATATATATATATATACACAAACGTATTCACATATTATTTAGACGAGTATACGATATATTGTATACATATATGTGCGTCTGCAAGTTAATGTGTGCATGTATGCATCTTTGCACTTCTTATAATGACCATTCAGTTTTTACATGGAAGGGCAAAGTAGGCACTTAAATGTTTATGACCACCCTGAAAGCAGAGTTCAACTGGCCAAATCTTATTTTCTTTCAAATGATTGCCTCAATACATCTGACGATCAATCACATAAGTGTAGACTTTCCTTTCAAAATTCAAGCTTGACACTTAAATTTCAAACTCGACAGTCTCTAACTTGTATGAGTGTGTGTATGTGTGTATGCGTGTGTGTGCGAGTGTGAGTGTGCGTGTACGTGAGCCAAATTGGCATGTCTCATGCACTTATAGGCGCAGGAGCGGCTGTGTGGTAAATAGCTTGTTTACCAACCACATGGTTCCAGGTTCAGTCCCACTGCGTGGCACCTTGGGCAAGTGTCTTCTACTATAGCCTCGGGCCGACCAAAACCTTGTGAGTGGATTTGGTAGACGGAAACTGAAAGAAGCCCGTCGTATATATGTATATATATATATATATATTATATATATATATATATATATATATATATATATATGTATGTGTGTGTGTTTGTGTGTCTATGTTTGTCCCCCTTTGCATTGCTTGACAACCGATGTTGGTGTGTTTATGTCCCCGTTACTTAGCGGTTCGGCAAAAGAGGCCGATAGAATAAGCACTGGGCTTACAAAAAAGAATAAGTCCCGGGTTCGAGTTGCTCGATTAAAGGCGGTGCTCCAGCATGGCCGCAGTCAAATGACTGAAACAAGTAAAAGCGTAAAAGAGTATATGGTCTCCTCAAAAATAATTCCTTATGAGTTACCGTATATGGAACATTCTAGAATAGCGCGCATTCACCTTTACCATAGAAGACCAATCAGCAGAGCAGTGATAACAATATGCGAGATGCGCCATGTACGCGTTCACGGCAACCAACCGTGAGAATCTGGTGCATTTCGTGAATGACTGTATATGAACTAAATATAGGGAAAGAGTCAAATACTATTAGCCATGAATATAACAATAGAACAGCTTCAAAAAAGTAAGTAGGCTATTTTATGTATTAGATACTCGTCTCCCTCCTTTCTGTGCATTGATGCAAGTGATTGTGTGTGTGTGTGTGTGTGTGTGTGTGTGGTGTGTGTGTGTGTGTGTGTGTGTGTGTGTGTGTCTTTAAATTGATACAACGAAGAATGTAGCGAAATTAATGACATCCTCAAATTTCTTCTGCAATTGAATAACTTGCGCCGTATAAACTCAAAAGATGTCTCCGCTTAAATTAAGATAAATCTATTTATCTATCTATCTATATGTTTATGTATGTATGTATGTATGTATGTATATATGTATGTATGTGTGTGTGTGTGTGTGTCTGCCTGCCAGCCTGTCTCTCTGTCCCTTTCTCTCTATCTTTGAATAAATACATAATGTTTTTCCATAGAGAAAATTTCCGGTGTCCATACATATACATACATACATACTCAAAGTTATATGTGTTTAAGTTTGTATATGTAGGGTTTTCTGGGTAAATTGAATGATATTTTTCTCCTATCGGGATCATCTCGTTGTATTGGGGAACAGTCAACGGGGTTTGAGAAGATACAGATTAAAGTAGCTGAAATATCAGCTGCCATGTAGTACTAAAAGCCCTCTGTCTTTTGAAGGCATTTTACCTGTATCATGATGATTCGCACTCAGTATCAAAATTCCGACTTCATGACTGATTTTGAATGCTCTATGAACATTCTAAAGACTATAAGACGTGACATGCACAGCTGCAACGGGGTCTACGAGTCCGATGTCAGCAGGAAGTAACACAGAAGGCATTTGACTCCATCTCTGTGCTGGAATTCATCTCCACTACTTGAACAACAATGTAGGTTGGAATAAGACGGCTTTGTGAAGCAGCTCCAGAGTTTGTTCAAACCCTGGATGGAGATGAAGTCCGCAGGAAAGCCATATTTGCAGCAGTAGCACTATGCTCCTTACCATACCTCTGATAAATAGCCTAACAATTTTTTTTTACTTCTCAAAGTCTAGATTCTATTTACGTCCATGAGTAACTATGTGTGAACACAGTTGGGAAAGACACGGAATGCACTGCTTGCAACACCAAGGCAGAACTAGTGGCAAAGGTCAAAGAAGCGTTCGATGATCTTCTTATGGACACGGCGTAGAGCGCATACACTATATTCTGGAGACGTTCTAAGGCAGTGCTGCGAGTTGAAGGCAGCTCCGTTCAGTGAACTGTTATCTATCATCCATAATCTAGAAATAGAAATTGATTTAAAAAAAGAAAATATTTGTAATTTTGCACGTGATACTGTTTTCTTTTCCTTTTGTTCAGACTGTCAAACTTATCCCCAACACACAGACACACATACACACACACACACACACACACACACACCACACACACACACACACACACACACACGTTCAGGCATGCACACGCACACTCACTCACACATATATTGTAAACAAACTATGTTCTCATATATATATAAACGTGTGTGAACATAGTTTGTTTACAAAATATTTAAAGAATATATAGAGAGAGATAGATAAATAGACAGATAGAAAGATAGTCGGTTAGAGAAATAGATAGATAGGTAGATAGATCGATAGATTTGATAGATATCTGTATGTAAGTGTTGCGTGTGTGTATACACACGAACATGCTCGCGTGTGTGCTGTAAGCAATCCGACATTTAAATTTTGATGAGTATTAAACATTACTGCTAATGCTTTGACGTTTCTCGCCATAACACTCAATAAGCTTCCTTAAATTTATTCACTCTAACCTGTCAAAGAAAATTACACAATAGTAAGAGTAAAATTCAAAAACCTCATTCTCATTTAGTAGACGGAAATCTAAGACAGTTTATCAATTAGCAGATACTTATTCTATTTTGCCTACTTATTTTGACATCATGTCCAACACACGCTTGCTTAAATCTCATTAAGTATGCTGGTTTCATTGTCGGCTTCTTGTGCAAGTGTACATTAATGACTGATGGAATTATTTTTGTATTAATTTTGCTCTTTGCTCCAAACAATATAATGAGTATTGTATTTGATGAAAGTGTTGATAAATAGCCCAACTAATGCATATATAATAAACCTAGGCTTATACATAGAGATGAAAATATATCCATTTACGAGCCAAGTTGGCTGCGTATACTCAATCACAAGATCCTCTAGAATTAGCAGCCAAATTTCTCTCAAATATCCCTTTTTCTCGCTGGGAGTCAAATCTAAAGTATATAAATATACCGACTGTTTATACACATGTATGTATTCAGTTCAGTAAAAAAAAATCCATTGAAAAGCCTAATGCTGACTTGCACAAAAGACGATGGGTCGGAAGAGCAACACAATATTGTCCAGGCTATTTTTATAATTCTATATACTAAATGTAGACATCTATCAAGTAGAGGTCTGTAACTATTTATTGATACAAAACTGATGAATGACAAACATGATTTAGTGGTTAGGCCAATGGTGGTTGTACGCTCCTACATTCTTAAAAAAATATATAGACAATTCGGGAATAGAATCATTGTTTGATAACACATTTACTGCGATTCATTACACACGCGCGCACAAACGCGCACGCAGTATATGCATACACTTACACACACACACACACACACACACACACATATATATATATACATATGTGTGTGCGAGTGTTTGTATGTATGTATATATATTGCCGATGACTCATTGTTCCTCTTCTTCTCTCTCTTCTCCCACTCTTTAATTCTTTTGACTCTCTTTTTCTCTCTCTCTTCTCTTCTCACGTGACCGCTGGGCAACTACAGCCTTTTCGCTTCGGACCTGCGCCACGCTAACATCGGGTTCTTCGGTTGCCGTAAGGCATTATTTTTCAAATACGCCAGCTGAGTTCAATTCGTCTAAATCAAAAGACGCCTGTTGTTATGTCCTGTTATTATTACTATTATTCAGTGAGCGAGCAGAGCATGCCATCAAAGTGACACTGGGGTATAATATACGAAGCCCAGTATACCCATCATGACTACCCGTCTGATAAGGGTACACCAGGCACATGCATCACAACCATATGTGCGCGACATGTTATTATTATTATTATTATTATTATTATTATTATTATATTATTATTATTATTATTGCTTTTTGTATTTATATTCGTATTATTTTTTGCTTCTTTTATTTATATTTGTGTAACATCGTCTGTTTTTCTGTCCTTGTTTCGTATACATTCGATCCTTTTCCCAAGAAATCTAATGCTCGTAGCTTAGTTTTTCCTTGGAGCTGGCCAGATCGGAGCAATCTCAAGATTAATCAGCCGAAATTGCGAGGATTATCCGGTTCTTGACTGAAGATTAAAAGCTTCGAATCACCCGTCCGTGTTTTTTGTATCGTCTATTTGAATGTTTTGCGTTCTTGGCCCATTTTGTGTGTGTATATATATATATATATATATATTTATATATTAAGAACAAACTTGGGTACAATACACCAAAAAAAGAAATGTCGAACACAATGAGAAATTAAAACATAACACAAAACCAATGAAATGGACATGTTTCTTAAACAAGGAAAAAATAGTGTACAGGACATACATCATAAGGAAAATTCCCCTTCATTTACGCGGAGTAGAAGAAAGAGAGGCGATTGAAGAAGGGGAATTTTCCTTGTGTTGTCTATCCTGTACTCTATTTTTTCGTCGTTTAAGAAAAATGTCCATTTCCTTGGTTTTGTGTTTATGTTTTTGTTTCTCAATGTCTTCGACGTCTTTGTTTTTTGGTGTCCTGTACCCATATATGCATGTATATATACGTGTAGATGTAGATACGTACATATATGTATATATGCATATGGTTTATTTATTAATTTGTTATACACACACACACACACACATATATATATATATATATATATATATCGTTGAAGCTAAACATGATACACATTGATAGTAGCATTTATGATAGTATCAAAATGTATTTGCCATGCAGTTAAACGCTAATGCAATAGAGAATAATGTTTATTAACATTGCTTACGACTTTTTTTTAAGCATATTGCTTTAAAAAATGATGTCAACTGTCTTTGTTTTCTTATATCCCTAACACACTACCTGGTTTTATTTTGAAAACGTACACAATTTTAAAGAAAGAACAATAACTTAAAATTTCCTATGTTGTCTATACTAGGTAAAAGATTTCAAATGATTTCGTGAGTGAAACGGAATTGAACCGCTGTAATCGTTAAATTAATTACTTAAAATACATTAACGCTTTTATATCCACTTGTTTTATTAATTTACCATAGCACTGCAAGCGTTATAAAGTTTCGTCATCATAGTGGTATTGTATTACTAAGAGAAGAATGAAGATAATTTTTAATTATATGTAATATTATCAGAAATAAATAAAAACAAATCGAAATGAAACAGAACGGGCTTATATTAACCAGCTAATATTACGCTTATACGAATTATAAGCAATTGTTAAATGAAAGTATTATTTGTTGATTTACAAAGTTAATAAAACCTATGCTATCGTTGATCTTCACTGTGTTGCATCATAACAATAATGTAGTTCTGCTCAATTATATCTGAGAATTTTGGAATAGCTCTTCGTGAGTAATAGACTGAAATAATTTGCATATAATACTTAATTTATTTTAGTTGATAGACTTTATATAAAAATCCATTTAAATATAAATCGATATTGACGTTATCTGATCTTTGAGCGTAGTGGTAGTCATGATCAAATTTAAATTATTCCAAATTGGATTTTTTAATGATATCTGCATTACGTATGTCGGCAATAAATTATCCACCGTTTTCTTTTTATGCGCAGTGTATCATTGTGTGCTATATGCTTTTCTAATAATAATTTTTCAGGTCGTGCAAAGATATTTCACATTTTACTGATTCGCATTACTAGACAAGAACATACAGTGAAGATAATGCTTTAATTAAGAGGTCTATTATGATCGAATTATGTTTAGAAGTGTCTTCCCTACTTGTCTTAATAATTAAAGTAGAAAAAGCCACCGATTAATATAGCGTTCCCTCCACTCTTCATCACAAATTGTTTAATGTTCTTCGCGTTAAATAGGTAAATGCAAACTTAACGAAAATTATATGTAAATCATACCAGGGAACTGACATTATACTTTTGTTTAAATATGAAAATTGGGCATGTGACGTATTTGTGCTAGATTTCATAATTCACAAGTGCATATTTGTGGAGAAAAACGAAGAGAAGCAGTTGTCTGTTGGAAACGTAATTGATCCAATCTATGAAATATTGCACAATAAACAGAATGACTGATATTACGTATTATTATGGAATTGTGCCCATACTCCTTTTGAACGGAGGCTGGCCCTTTTGATAGGACTCGAAAGCGTTAGAAGAAATACCAACGTTGTCCTAGCCTTATTCCTCGCTTTCTGGAAGATTGTGAGCTGAATACTTTGCTTCACAGGCTTCCACTACTGTCCTACATAACTAATTACACAGAAAATTAATGCAAGTTCAAGAATCGTTTGCTTCAATTAAAAACAAAAAAAGAAAACAAACCCTTCTCATCTACATTCTTAATGTTTGCCAAAGAATGAACCAAAATACTAATTGTACGACATATGTGGAGATATGGTCATTTGTAATATAAACTCTTTGGCATTCTATGAAGCAGTATCAATATACAAAATCCAAGTCGTAAACGTACAATATTTTTACATCAACAATTTTAGGGGTACATCTAATAATATCTTATAATATCATATATTCCTTGATATTATTACGTAAAAATTAATGACTACGATATCACATACTTCAGAATACTGAAGTAACGCTTCTTCGTATGAATTCACTATTTGCTCAATATAATTCGGTTAAGAGCTCTATATTTCTGCAAGAATATATTGTATAACTTAAAAACGTATATTCTTTTAGCGAAAGTATGTTGGATTTTCACTTTCCCGAAATCGATAACAGAAATGTAAGTACCAGTAAGCGAGAGAATAAGTAGATAAATTGTCCACTTGTCACGAAATATAATGTGTCTTTGCTAAATTAACTTTATTAATGGCGAAAGCTTAGAACCGTAGCTGCATGAATAAACTTAGAAACACAGACACTAGTTTCTCCCTCTCTCTCTCACTTTCTCTCTTTCTCTCTCTCTCTCTCTCTCTCTCAGTCTCTTACTCTTTCTCGCTCGCTCTCTCTCTCATGTTCCCCACCACTCGCTATACATTCATTCATACAAAAGTAGATGTAATAACAACAAAAGCAACAACAAATCTAACTAATGATGATGATGATGATGATCGTGATGATCATGGTGTTGGTGGTGGTGGTGGTGGTGGTGACGTGGATGATGATGGCGCCGACGACGACGACTATAATTATGATGATGATAGTGGTGTTGATAATATTTTTTTTTTAAACTTACGCCTCAAGTAATATTTTTAATGGTTTGGTTCATTGAATGCATTGATATTTTCTACTCTGGTGCAATAAAATTTAAAATCTGTGCAGCTTGGTTTACACTACATAAGCAGAGGAATGAAACTAAATAATATTATAAAGTACCTGATCGGAGTTCAATATGTTAGTAGGTATATGCAAGATTTAATTAGCACACCAAGTATAATCTACGCTATGAACATTGCATGTAGACACTTTATATTAAGTGCACGTGCTCTACGAAATAGTAGTATTCTCATACTGTCGTCCACCTAATTACTAGGAAAGCGTAAATATTGCGACATCTAATGACCTTACGAAGAAGCCTAGCATTAAAGCTTTTATATACCATCGAATCTCTGTTCAGATGTTTCCTATTATCTACGTAAGCAGTGTTCATTTTCTTTAAAATATAGAATCCACTAGTTATGCTGTCATATTCTAGTGAGATATCAATATCCAACTAACCTCGTTTTATTTGATACTGAGTTAAGAGAACCAGCGGCAGAATAGTTAAATCGCCAGAAAAATGCCATCCGATATTTCCTCCGATTTCAAATAATCCTGAGGTCTGCTCTGCCTTGAATCCCATAGGGGTCGATAAAATATAATACCAGTTTAGTGCTGAGGCTGATGGTATTAATTAACTGCCTCTTTCTTCAAAACTGCTGGGTGTGTACCTAAATCAGATATCATAATTAAATAATCTACCGTGACTGTCAATGTGAACCACTTAGTAAATAACTGTTTACTCGGTAAAATATAATAAAAACACATGTACTGTGCAAAATATTATTGCATTAGGATGTAGGTTGCACAATATGCTTGTTGAAAATAGATTCAAATTTGGCGATACATCTGAAGAAAAATTAGAAGACAAGGTCAATTAAAACTTCTCACCGTTCCAAGGTGTTTGTGCCAAGATAAATCAATTAACCAGCTAATTAGGTATGTTACAAAGTTCAAGTATTTGGCCAATTCATATTTACTTGGCTGATAATTTCTCTTAATTTCTAGACAACATTAACATATGGAATTTCTCAGGCACATGATTTTCATCGCTTCAAATTTAAATTGATTTTTCTTGAGAAAGGAGGAAGTATTTATATATACGTCTACAAATTACTGAAGAATGCAACGGAATATTTGTATGTATATATATATATACGGAGTTTATCTGGTGCAGTTCAGTTCTGTGTATATGAATATGATTTTTTGTGGCATATGGTAAATACGATACGCCATATCATACTATGACGGTTATATAACAAATTAGTACAGTGCCCAATTAAATCTCGCCTTCCTTATTCTCCAGTTAGTGAGACATGGAGAATTCATTCGATGTGGTTATTTGAGAAAGTAAAATATATATTGAATGAGACGGAGTTTGAGTATTCCTGACCAAATCAAAGCCAAAAACACTCAAGTGAGATTTGAAGAAATTTGTTTTCTGTGATACATGAAATGTCTATGTCTTCATAAAGAAGTTTGTGTGTATACACTCGATATAATATATCGTGTATAGATTTCTCTTTGCGCATGTTCGTTGTTAACATGAAGACAGCACCTGAAGAGATTACGCTTCTCTTCGAACTCAGAAAAATCTTCGTTCCAAACAACTATGAAATCCTCGATAGTTCAGTGAGATACAAAATGAAGACTCATATCTTGGGACAGCGTATCTGTTACTTACTCTCATACATACACGCACACACTCTTACATATCTGGACTGAATCCATGGGAAGAACACAATATTGTTTAGCATGATGTCAAAATATATACACCACCTCAGACCTACAGATATACTATTTACATTTTCTACGGCTGCAGTGACCTAATCCCATTCGAAATATTTGCTTTTGAACCGCCACTTCTTTGGTATTGACATATCTCTCGCCCCATCCCTTAATCATATTGGCTGCAGCCTTGCAAACCCGAAAGTAGCTACAGTGCCGAGCCCTGATTTCTAAGAATATTAGCTGCTTGCGCAGATATTAACTGCTGTTCTCTGCTCGGAATAAGTAACGTAGAATGTTACGTGTAACGATATCATCGGTTGGGGAAAGGTTGTGAAGACAGCGGGAACAGTTTCTGTTGAGCGAGAGTACGACGCTCCCTGGTGAGAATGGAGTGGGCCACTACATATAAACAGTAGCCATCTGAATAAGTGAGGTAGTCCGTGCTAGTTCCACAAATCCTGTGTTAATAGTTTACAGTTCGAATGATAGTGTTTGACTGTTGGTGCCTAAAAGATTTTTGTTACGTTCTGTTTGGTACTGCCGTTTGTTTCGGTTATATTGTTATTACACTGTTGCAGTGTATAAGGATATAACCTCTGGCGACGAGGGCAGTTCGAAATTCACATTGGTTATTTGACTATTTCTGCCTCATGGGAAACCTATTAGTTGCGGTAGAACGGCTTCACTGGAGGCAACATGGACAACTACAGGAGTTGCAGAAAGCGTTTACTGCTACAAAAACAATTGCATTACAGTCGGTGAAGACCGAAAATCGAATAAGCACGTTTACGCCAGATGGGGTGGGTAACGAAATTTCTATATTTACGTATAACCCGGAGGAGGGTATTAACATTTCCGTATATCATAAAAGATACCAGGAAACTTTTAACAACGAGTGTAAGGCATGGTCAGAGGGACAGAAAGTAATGCTTTTACTAAGCAAGGTAGCTCCTGCCCAACGTGAGTATTACTGTAACTATAGTCTGCCCCCAAAGTCGATTGAGATTGGTTTCTAAGGAAACGCGGATCTGCTTTTAAAAAAACGTTTTGTGAACTGCTTTTTAAAAAAATTGTTTTGTGATAGAAGTTCATTATTCAATACAAGAATGGAGTGTTGGAACTTAACAAAAAATGAAGACGATAATTTTATCACCTAGGCCAGCGTAGTCAACCGTATAGGATCTCACCAGGATCTCACTCAGGATAAGTTCAAATCACTTATCTTTTCACAAGGACTTATAACACCTAATAATAGAGAAATTCGGGCAAGGATTCTCTCTAAAATAAAGCAAACGAATCAAGATGTATCACTATTAACCACTGCAGAAGAATGTCAGACTACAGTAAATCTTAAATATGATGTGAAAAAAAAAACACGATTTCAAATGTGCAATCCAAAAACATTGCCACTGTATTGTTTTGTCTGTCTTTGTATCGTCCCATCTTTATAAGAGACCTTATGCTTAATAAAAGAAATCAGTTCAAGCTAATTCGACAGTTCGTATGTTGATAGCTGGAGTTCAAAGTTTACATTTCGAGTTAGCTCGTTGGATCTTTGTTGCTACGTTCCGTGTGCTTACTGCCGTTTGTTTTGATCATATTGTTATTACACTGTTGCAGTGTATTCGTTTATCCATAAGAATATAACAGTTTTATTTGAAATCAAATAAGAAATATTACCTATTAATACAAGAGATAGATTGGCGAATTCTTCAGAAATTTACTGTCAGAAAATATAAAGTATTTCTTATAAGTGAAAAAACTAACATTGGTTAGTGGTAAACGTATCAAAGTTTTTTATATACAAAGAACGGTACCTGCATCTGTTCTCTCGACATAACAGCCTGCTGTCATTAAGAGAAGCACGCTTGATAACGTAGTCTGTGACATACAAGGCTTCCTGTCGACACCCCAGTTATGTTCAGAAGGCATTAAATTATAGAGCTTGACTAAGGTTAAATTGAGACAAAACAACGATATAAAAATCATTACTATAGTATGCACAAAGACAGACGTTTTTGGAGAAGGGTATTTTTGATTACATCGATCTCAGTGTTCAACCTGTATTTATTTTATCCACTTCGAATGGATGAAAGGCAATGTCGACCCCGGGGGAATTTGAACTCAGGACGTAAAGCCGGACGAAATGCTGCTAAGCGCTTTCCCCAATTTACCAACGATTCTGCCAGCTCGCCCCCTTACCGACTTAGATATAATAATATTGTAACAGAGGAATAAGTCCAAACAGTTTTGGAGAGAAGAGCCCGTTGCATTGAAACTGCCACTGAAATCATCAGAACGATGTAAGGCTAACTTTACATTGGATTTCTATTCAATTTAAATAACTGGAAAAGACACCGTAAGGAATTTCGTCTGATTTTCTTGTGAATCCGTAAATCCACTGTCAATATTAATTCCTGTGTTAGCTACAAAGCTTTTCCGCTGCAATCATGCAGCGAAACAAAGTTACATTAGAGGAAATAGAACTCATATTAGACAGATAGTAATTTCATTGATAAAAACTCTATTTAATTTGGATATTATATGGATATATATATATATATATATATTATATATATATATATATATATATATATACTAAAAGAAGAGTTCCATCATGAATTGTTCACTTTTCCCTGTCCATATATTCCGTCTTTTTTATTTCAGGGAAAATGCGCCACCAAGGGGCCCACAGTTCAGTTGTTGCTTAATATTTATTAGATATGAAATTTGCGGATACGACCAACCTGTTTCTACAAAATCCGCATATTGCGATCTGATTTCACCTAATGTTTATGCATTCTGTTTTAAAAACAGTTATTTCCGAAATTCGTTTATACTGACTATTTATACTGACTATTCCTTTACTATGCAAAGTAATTCTGCAAAACAAAATGGCAGATATTTTGGCCGCACTTATTCCTTTTCACGTTTCCCTTCAGTTCTGTTACCTTTGATTTCAATGCTTTTCTTTCTTTTCTTTTCTGCAGTCTTTTTTGTTACCGTCGTGTTTGAGTCCTTGTGTCTTTTGCTCTTCCTCTGTTTGATCGTCAGCGCCTACTGTGTTCTAAGTGTTTTGTTTTATATACATCGAAACTCTTTCACCCTGTCTCTGCGTCTGCGACTAAACTCAGCACCAGGATGTCTACGTGATTACTAATAAAGTCTACCAATCCCTGTGCAGACCGTACCCAAAAAGCAAACGTAATACGAAACTGAAAATAGAAAACTACTTTACATCCCTAAGATATTCTTCTGAAAAGAATATATTCTACATTTCACCTCTTTCAAGCTGTCATTACTTGATTTCTGGATCTTTTACATTTATAATAGTTATGACTTATAAACACAACTGTACGAAATAATACCAATGTTTTATGACGTTTATGTTGCTTTTAGAAATAAGCAGGAAATACTGAGTAGGCTCATTCTATATACACTGCTGAAAAAATCAGTCTGGTTGCTCATGGATGGAACCGATTTAGTTTTAGTTATGCTTACATACTACCTCGTTTGGGTTGAATAACAACAAGCAATTTAAAACCTGTCAACTTTAATCGACATAGTTCTGTAATAGTCAGTGACATAGCATAACACGTTTGCCGAATTTTGTAAAATAAGTTGATAATTGTAGGTGTATTAACACAGTTTAAGTTTTTTTTATATATATTTAGAATAGATTAATCACACACATCGATCTTTGAGCAATGAAATTAACTAGGATAAGATTATCTATCCTTTATAGATACGTATAATAGTTAGCTATAAGATGTGGAATGTTGCGTGTGTTTTAGTGTTGACTGATTTTACAAGAAGTGTGTATTTATCACGAGAAAACAAAGGAAATGAAACGGAAATGAATTTCGGAACAGTTAAGTTATGTGTGCTATTTAGCGAAATCTAGTAGTTTACTTGCCAACATGACTATTGATCATTAAAATGGTTAACGATGAGCCACGTCATCATAGAATAAAGATAATACAAAGACAATAAAAGGTGATTAAGGGGAAATGGGTGACGGAAACGGGAAGGGCTAAATACTGGCCGGAAGTTAGAAAGTGTGCTTAGTCAGCAGTGTCATACAAGACTGCGGATTAGCAAAGAATCAAGAAAAGCAATAGCGCGCGCGCACACACACACACACACACACACACACACACACACACACACACACACACACACACACACACGCACGCACGCACGCACGCACGCACACACACACGCTCACACACACATGTATACATATGAGTATGTATGCAGTTTGAATTACTCATAGCTTGAGGATATAGAAAGGTTTTGTAGATACGTAGAGTGAAAAATTGCGGGAGAAAAGTGAAATATGAGATGGACACACTCCAATCTAATAACAATAATAAAACAAACGAGTATAATTTTGTTTATGTATGTAAGTATGTATGCATAGATGTATATATTAGAAAACATACTAAAATGCTGAGATTGTTTAGCTGTAGAAGTAAGAACTAGTTCCAATTCTGCCAGCTCTGAAATGCACTGTCACCAAAGAAACGCGTTCTTTAATATCCTCTATTGAAAGACAACTTATCTTTTAGATAATGGTATAAGTTTCTGTAATAGATAATAGACCGAGCTCGTTTTTGATTAGTATTGTTCTAGCGGCGCGAGAAATTGAACTAAAATCTAGTAATTTGTCAGATACTGCCGTAAATAATATAATCTATGTGATAATACCCGTTGAACATTAAGTTCCTTCCCAACAGAAGACAAAGTCTAATAACTTACACTTTAGCTCCTCTGCTACCTGCTATTCTATCGGCTAGAAACAGGAAGTGAATACCTATAAATCTAATCATGCGACGGAACATAAGATGGAATATCTGCATTTGGGATGCTTCTGATCGTAGTCCTCATTCACAAGTCTGAAATTGAGCAACAACAAAAATGATCATATTCAAATTTCTGCCCTCTTGGATTGTACTCCAGTTTTTTTTCAATTTGGAAGCACACTATTCAATATTAGTTCATAATTAAAAAGAAATTATTTGTGAGCTGGAATTTAAAATAATTTTGTGTATGTGATAACTAGAAATTGAAAAGATATATGTACATTTTGGATTAGTAGATATAATAGCAGCAGATTTGCTTAACCGGCTTCAAATTCCTTTTGTATTAATAGTTGTAATAAAGGAGCCACAACATAGCCGCTCGGATCCGTTGACATACCGTTGAAGTTTCATTTAAACCACACATTACCTTCTTTAAAACAAAGACATTTTGTATTATGCGATTCTAAATATACCTGAAAACAATGCATTAGTGATCTCAAGTCTTTCATCGAACAGTAATAATTTCTAAGATATGTACATTTCCTCAAATTTGGAAGAAAGTTATAGACAGTTATATCAAACCTGTACGCTAATAGTACTTTAATTTCTGGACTATGGAAGCATGACCGGCAATATTGGAAGACTGCGCATAAAGTTGGACTTAACACAATTGATCGTTCTATTCCAACCTCTAAGGATTATATTAATTCAATCATAACAAACTGTTGCAGATTTTGTAATTTCTTTCTTTACATGCATCAGTTGTTTCCACGCATGTAGAGTTCTACAGTGACAATATTTCACACCTGGAACATTCTTATATAGAAACAGTGAAATCTCAGAAGGGTTATTCAGTAGCGCTCCAGATGATTTGCTATTGCTGATCGCTGTTCAATGAATTAGATGAATATATATATTTCGCCAAACAAATTGCGTGAATCAGCCACAACTATGTACGATTATATACACACGTGCATAGACATGTGTATACACACACACGCATATAAACACATACATACATATATGTGCATGTATACATACATACGTACATACATTCATACGCACATCCATACGCACATCCATACATGCAGAAGTCCATACATACATACACATTATTTAATTTGACGGATATTTTCCCTCATGTTGTGGTTAACACAACCTCCCCGTGTGGGATGGAGTTAAAATAATAGACAGATTACATGACTGGAAAATACGGAAACTAAAAGACGCAGCACATATGCTACAACATAACAACCTCCTAAGCAGACCGAGTGCATATATGAATAGCACATGGGAACCAGTATTAAGGAAGGATAAAGAATATTAGATTTATAAGCTCTAAAATCCACTTCATAATTTCCCACGGGCATTTAGCGTAGTTACTAAGAGCGCGGGCTACCAACCCAAGATTCCGAGTTCGATTCCAATAATAATATCGAAAAATACCTTAGGATCGAGAATCCAGGTTCGAAATTTCCCAAGACACCTGATGTAGGCTGGAGGGTATATCAGCCGAAACGTTGTGTTAACAACAAAAATGATGAGAACAAATATCCGTTAAATGTAGATAATGTAAGTCATTTTTCATCACTTAAATATAGAACAATACATACATACAGGTGCAATATATTTGCTTTGCAAGTGTGAAGTACTAAATGCCCTTTTTTGCTCCGTTGATTTTTACATTGTGATATTCACTTTCATTTGTAATTTTAAAAAATCATTGCCCTTTCGCACACTGTGAAACTAATTCTACATGTGAAGTGAAATAATGGGAACACAGTTTATGGAAAACTCCTCTACGTACACTTTAACTAAGGCACAGATAATTCTGGCGACAGAACAACTGGAACCTTAGTACCTAAACATTGAGATCGAACAGCTGAAAACTTATTACCAAACCATGAAAATTCGAATCCTCGTTACGATATAAATTCTGAAAAGACGGTATAGTGAAGAGAGCTGTTTTATTTTTTTTTTCATTTTAGTTGTAAGTGTGCATTGATCGAGTATGCTTTCAAGAACGATCTTGCATGTCTGGCTATGTTTGTTTCATGTACAGTCACTCAGGGATATACGTTATCGAGTTCGTCATTCCCACTATAAATAAACTAAAGTCACTTCAGAAAGGGTTTGTTAAGCAACCGTGTAAGTCAACAGTATTGGTTGGAACTTATTGTCTATGTCAGAATAATCTCCGAGATACTCCACATGCAGACTGAAGCATTACGTGGGGTATTTGGTACCAAACACTTCTAAATTCATTAGAATGTCTAACCAAAATTGTAGATTCACGCACACACAAAAAGAATTACACGCGCAGACACATATTTTCATTCATGCATTTATCCTACCACCCCGAAAACACACACACACACACATATTGTTTCATTGTCACTGATACTAAGAGTTTACTTTTCGACTCAAGTTACAAGCCGCTGCAATCTTCAGATATATTTATTACTGTTACTGTGTATTCATATACTAAGTATAAAACGACAAAGCATCTGAACTGCTTGAATAATTAATGACAGACATACAATGGATGCATTGAAATGTACATATTTCTGGATACGCTTCATATGTAGAAAAAAGGCGGAAATTATAATAACAAAAATTATAATAACTAAAAGAAGTTTTGATTTTACTGAACATTAAGATTCATTTATTATTATGAAAAATTGTTTGTTTTGTATAATGTTATTATGACATGCTTTTATGATATCACTATAGAATCACTGAAGCGAAACTATATAGAGTAATTGTTGTCCAATAATTTTCAGTTTCATATGTAATGTCAAATTGCCTTCATATGAGCTGTTTGTCTATTCTAAAATATTCAATATAGGAACTCACTGCAAAATATATATAAGATATAAAATATATATAATGCCATTCACATGATTTTAACTTTGTATTTTAAGTACACATTTAAATTCCTAATTGTTTAAAATGGTTGTCATATTAGCAAATATATTTCTTACTTAGAATATGTTATAGCAAGAAGGCAACATGAAGTATGCTTAATATATTCAGAAGAGAGAACGTGTGGCACAATTACTATCTTCAACTACAGACAAAGAATGAACTGAATTTCATTACGATGCGAAAACTTCACTTTTTAAATAAACACTAACAGAAAAAAAATTCAACAACGGCATTAACTACGTTAAATTTCTTCAAAAAGGAATGCTAATTAATGAGAATATTTAAATTATATTTAAATGAGTAATTTTCTCACCCAATCGGTTTTCTTTGCCATGTTAAAAGTTTTTGTTTAACTTTAAGTTTTTTTGCACGATTATAAATCTGTAAAAGTTACAAAAACATAAAAGAAGTACTCATTCCGATCTAGTAGCTTTAATTAACATCGTTTCCCTCTACTTTTAAATTCTTGCGTTTTGAGGAATCTAAATGATATAGCATTGGATATTACCATTAGAATTTCAGTGTTGCGATCGATCACATTTCGAAAAATGTCTGCATAAAATACAAAGCAAAGTAAGGAATTCTTTTCGGTCATTCCATTTATAATGTTACAGGTGATTACTGTGCACAGATCAGTGAAAGAGAACAAAATAAAATGTTTTAAAAATTGGAGGGTGAAAGGAAGAGAGAGAAGCAATTGGAAAGAAATTGCATTTTTTTTTCAAGCAGACTAGCTCACAAGTGAAATTCAAGAACACTGATTATTGGATTAGAGGGGGAAAAGGCGACGCTATTAGCATGGAGTGGGAAGAAAAGCATTGAAGAAAACGTTGCTTTGAAGGAAATTAACAAAACGAAGAAACACAATCATAGAGTTCAGTAAAAAGTAAAAACTAAAGCGGAAGAAGATTTGTATAAAATTAGTTAATTTAATGCGGAAATAGAGAAATTGTAGGAGAAAGCGAGAAACAAAGATACAGAAAAAAATTACTGTAATTGTTAAAACAACGTAATAGATTCTGCATAACCCGCTCATGCTTGTCCGTGTATGTAAGTGTATGAGCGAGCAAAAGCATGTTTCCAAGTATGCTTCAGTATGTTCGATTGAGAATGACTGAGAGTAAAATAAAGATAGCACGGATAAAATAAGTAAGTGGCAAAAGAGAGGGTTAGCTAGCTACACATTTCTATTTTATGTGTTCTATGAACCATTACATTTATGGCCAACCAGTTGCGAAGCAGATACATAACACGACAAGTTAAATGGGAATGAAATTGGAAGTAGTCGGCTTGTCCTCTCATTCAGATTGAAGTTTTAAATTATGAAATAAAAAAAAAATCAGAGTGCGTATGAATTGAATGCATAAAATAAAGATTAAAAATATGTCGAGAATGAGTGATGCTCAATTACTCAGATATTTTACTTCGGTATATTTCGACAAGACAGAAAACAGTAAAGATTTGATACATAGATTTTATCAATATTATGTTTTTAAAAAAACGCTAGCTATGATAAAACGCATATTTATAGCAAGTGAACTGAATAATATCCATTTGGGATTATTGTCTTTTTAATGTTTATAGCACATAGACCAAACTTAATCGAATGGACCGTTTTAGTCTGTTGTATTTCTCTAATAGTTTTGTTCCAATGATTTCTATTAATTTATTGGAAATATCTGAATATGATAGTCGACGTATATAGAAAAGAACCATTTTTTATGCTATGATATTTATTAACCCACCCTCACTTATATTGTGAGTTCAAATCTGGCTAGGATCGATGTCGGTTTTCATCAGTGTTGGAGAGGGGGGAAAAATATGCATTTAATCTGTCCCTTGTTTGATCTAATTTATTCACATCAAATCTTACAAATGTGTATTCTTGAGCCAGTATATGAGATCCTTTCTTCTTTTATGTTGTTTAATTTATTCCTCTTCTAAATAACGTGTAGTATAACTCTTGCGTGTGTGAATTATTAACAGTAATACAGTGGCACTCATTGTTTCAACTGCTATTGAAATAAACGCGCCCTTTGGGATTAATGTAAGGAGTATTCGACCGAATAGTAAACAGCAATCAATCTGATTGTTTTACTCCACGTGGTTTCTTCATTTTTACTAATAAATTGTTTTACAATAAAAACACTTCTCATGTAATAAGATTGTTACTGAGCAGTTGAAACTCTCACAAACAGTAAATTCAAGTTGAGGCTTACAAATAAACTTATACACCGGCATTGTTCTTCAGAGCCCTTACATGTAAACGCATTACAGCAATAGCAATTCCAAGAATTTAAACGTTATTTGATCTTAGCTTTCTTTTGCTGTCTAAGTTCGCTCCCGATCAAAGGTGTTCCATCATAAATGTTTTGCTTTCCAACACATCTTTTTTAGGTGGGTAAGGTGTCTTGCATGGAGGTGCGTGCCTTAGTGGTTAAGGTGTCAGCACCATGATCATAAGATTGTGGTTTCGATTCCTGGACCGGGCGACGCGTTGTGTTCTTGAGCAAAACACTTCCTTTCACGTTGCTTCAGTCCACTCAGCTGGCAAAAATGAGTAACGCTACGATGGACTGGTGTCCCGTCCAGCTGGGGAACACATATGCCATGGAAACCGGGAAACCGGGCCCATGAGCTTGGCTAGGCTTTAAAAGGGCGCGTTTATTTTATTAAGGTGTGTTGCCATGGAGAATTCGCGATTTTTGAAATAATATCGAGGTGTAGAGTTTGATAGCATCAAAGCAAAACAGAACACCCAAAAGATAAGTCTAATCTCAATGTTTTGCTTTCGTTGCACTTCAGGTTATTTAGAGCTGGTTACAATAAAATCCAATTGAAGTTTCGGAGAAACACTGTACGTCGTAAATTACAAATTCCTTATTCTTTAGCCCTAGGTTAGGTTTCATAATGGATGAATAGTTACAACTTACTCTTTTGAATATAGTAGTAAATTGTGCACTACCTTAGCTTGGTAGGGAATAATTTGGGACAAAGCTGGCTATTGTTTCTAGCAGCTGAAAGTTTAATTTGTTATTTCGCCTCGAAATGTACAACTGTGATTAACTGTTCCAGCTTAATTTTTCTATAATGAGAATAACTCTGCCTTCCTGTACATTTATGTCAGACGGCAAATTGAGAGGGAGGTATAGCTTATTTCTAATTGGTGTTGCAAACACACCCTACGTTCTGTATTATGTCACTCAACCTATAGAGAAACATACGTATCCGTTGTACAAGAAAAATGTTCATTTGTAAAAGTGGACGATTCAATAAAGATTTTATGTGTGACGTTTATATTTGAGAATGGCATAAACGTCACAAATTCTCGTTATCACAATGAATACTCGTTTGCCTTACGTTGAGAAATGTATATTGGAAAAAAGCGGTCAATTAGTTGTTAAAAATCAATTAACTGGTTCGTTGCATTTCAGCATTTCGGTTCCTATAATAAATTTTCTTTTGATTTCTGTACATCAAGCTATCATATGATAGAACAATTTTAGGAAGACAAAACATATATATTTATATATGTCAGAGATTGGGGAATTTTATGTGTATGTGCCTATGAGTCAGCATACGAAATGGAATACATAAAGATAAATATGTTTGCGCACGCGCGTACGTTTATATATATCACGTTAATGTTCTCTCTGTTACACACGCGCGCAAGCACACACACACATATTTTATACATAATATATATTTGTATGTTCGCAAGTATACGTATGTATACACACACAAAATTTAATTGTAATGTAATTTATGAAGTTGTTTTTACTTTCAGTAATTGATATCTTATCGGGTTTTCAGACCTACTATTTATTACTTTTCTTTATTTCTTTCTTCACTATTCTTTTTCGTTCCCATAACGATTCCAAATTTCCAACAATATTTTTCGTAGAAGATGGAGAAAACGATAGATTCTATAGATTTTTTTCTTACTAAAATTGTCTTAGCAAGAATTGAGAGTCAAAAGCAATATTGAAATGAATGAATCTGAGTTCGGCAAAGGTAAAGACTCTTTTTCC
>NC_043000.1:143875516-143893016 GCF_006345805.1 Octopus sinensis | reverse complement strand
AAAACACTGAACGAATTCTACTAAAACTTCTAAGTGAAATAAATTTATCCCTGATTAGAGATTTGAGAAGAAAATATAAACGGGCTTTTAATTATCAGTGATTCTGAAATAAAAGGGAAGATTATAAGTTCTGAGAAACTATTTTCATTGAAATGGTATGCGTATTCTCACAAACCAGAATATATCACTAATTATGAAAATTCATAAATATCTGTGACAATTAATTCTTATTTCCCTGAAAATAATTATTCTACTGTAATTTGAGAGTTTGGAATAACATTCTTTTGGCATTTCATTTCACCAGTTACTTGACATAGTTCGGCTTATGTATAATTCTTTGTGTCCGTAATTCTATAAAACGTCTCTAAATCTCGGAGATGTACTCGCATAGCAAGTAATTTGATCTGAGATCGTGTGCTGAAACGAAAACAATTGCAGCGTGGAAGGTGTTTGTAATCCATTTAAGAAACACAAAAAAGCCGTTCGATTCACTTCAACATATAAGTTTAATTTGTCAAAATATTTTCGTCGCTAAAATCCGCGACCTGTTCACTGACCGAGCAGGTATGAGAAGACTAATCATTAGTGATAAGCACTACTAATACTGAAACGTATTGGCAGTGATCATTTACCTACAACCAAAGTCAGATAATCCCCCTAAGTATGATAATACAAATTTCTTAATTTCCACAAATAACCACAAGGCTTGTGATTTTGTATACGTTATTCAGTTTGACGCAAACGCCAAGAAACAAGTTATGCCAGCAGCTCGATACTTTAATCTCTCAGTTTTCTTCGATTCCGTAACTCTCGTGTATGTATGCATACACACACACACATACCTTCGACAATGGCTGTGCTCCAGCATAGCCGCAGTCAAAAGACTAAAATGTGTAAGAGTGTTTATATATATATATATATATATATATATATATATATATATATATATATATATATATAAGTATATCTACATATATGTATATACACACACATGCATGCACACACACACACATACACATATATATATATATATATTCTTATATATTCAAGTGGAAAAAATTTACAGATTTTTTCTCTTATGAGGATTTTCACGCTAACTACTTGATAATTTCTTATGAAGATTTTATCCTATTTTTAAATTATATATATATATATATATATATATGTGTGTGTGTGTGTGTGTGTTTGTGTGTGTGTGTGTTTGTGTGTGCGTGTGTTTACTACTATGTGCGCATATGTGCGTGTGCGCTCGCATGAGTACCCTATCTGTTAGTGCTTGGGTTTCCACTCATAGCGTTATAGTTTTCTATATTTAAACTCGATGGTGTCTAGTGTTTAGGAACAAATCGCTTCATTTTACGCTGCTTCAATCTGCTTAGATGAAAAATAAACATGAAACTCATGCTTGCGTTGCCTTTTTCACTGCATTTGTCCCATAGCCTATGATCGTCTGTGGAAAGGATGTGAGTGTCGAGAATGTGTTTGTACATGCTCGCAACTACAGACATGCGCACGCGAGCGTGTTCGCACACGCACACGCAGACACACACACACACACATATATTTATATTTGTATGTGTATACAAGAGCTAATATTTTATTTTCATTGCCAGTCGAAAAAAGAAAAAACTAACAAAATCTTAAACAATGCCGTAAGAAAAAAAAAAAATTTCTAAAGCTATCGATGACTATTGATTTCAGTTTTAATTTATCTATTCACTCAACTTGTTTGCTTGAAAGTGGATTGTAATTTGATTCCATGCAACACCAACACCAACGTCAACGTCATCTTTGTAAGCAACCGGCCAGAAGCACAGTGTTATATATTACAGTTATTTTCCTTGTAGCATATGTTACAGCACAATTTTTGTGCTATTTTATTTCTCTGTGCTTATTTTGCATTTTTTTCCCAAAACGTTATTGATTTTTTTTTGCTCGTCATCTTGTTGATATGCTAATGTCTGTCTTTTTATGCATTATTTTTACATCGGTTAGTGGGATTACCGCTTGTTTTCTTAGTTTGTTATTTTTACTTTTATAATTGTAATCCTTCCTTCATGCTGCTTGTCTTAATATACTTATTTGCTTTAAGTATCCATTCTCTATTTGTTAGTGCCTTAATGTACTCTCTTGCAATATTTTCAGCACTCACTTCATCCTCATGTAATTTTTTATTTGATTTATAGTTCCTGTACTTTGTTAGTATTCTATTGACATGTTATCTTCACAGTTGTTCTTGCTACATACACACACACCCACACACATACACAACACACACACATATGAATCGCTTTTTATGCATGCTTTAATCTGTGCTTTTTATTCTACATTCCCTTAATTTCTATTCTGTTCTTTTCATTCAACATTACATTAGTTATTCGTACATATGTAGTGGAGTGATAGGCTCTAATGTAATGAGTGAATTTCAGAGACACTTCTTCCCAGTGAAATGCAATTTAAATCTTGAAGGCAAAATCAAAAGCCAAAGGAATGCTCTTCGTGACTTTGGAAGAAAATGTGAGAAGCTTTCGGGAGATTAACATATAATTTCTCCAAAATTTTAACATTGATAATTATAGACATTGTCCTTAAGTTTACTAGTTTATAGTCTCGTCCCCATCAATAAATAAAAAAACATAATTGGCTCTAATATTCTGTGATTAATTTTCCCCTCTTCCTTGTGATAACGAAAGTGTTGCCTGCATTTTTTATGTATGCTAGCAGGCAACGTATAGATATATTTCAGTGATTTAAGACCACATAAGTAAGGCTTAATCTTTTTCAAGACCGTTGGGTCAATGAATGCAGCTTTGTATTTTTTCTTATACCCAAAAGAATAGTGTTGCTCTTTCGGTTAGGAATAAGTGGTACCACGACAAAAAATGAAAAAAATAATTTAATTAGGGTACAATGAACACGAAGACGAACGAAGTATTCCTTCATACATAAGAGTGGAAAAACATTCCCCAACGACAACGGTTAAATATACTGAATGATTTCAAGAAAATGAAATGAATTAATTTGTATTACGTGTGTATGTGTGTGGGGGGGGGGAATTTTATCTTTGCTAAAAATTTAAGTTGAACAGTGTCTGCTTAGATTAATGCTTAGATTAATGCAACCAGAGATTACTTTTCACGAGTGTGTTTAAATTTCAACCTAAAGCATAACACTTATATTTTGTCCGGAATTCTTCGTATTGAAATACTCATTGAAATAATTATTTCACAATATTTTTAGAATTACTAAATATTTCTAAACGCTTTTGTCCTCCTTTCAATCAGCAAATTTACCTTTGCTCAGAATATTTTGCAGGCATCATTTAATAAATCACAACATACTACTATGGACAAATAAGTTATTTTCTCTGAGATTTCAGAGACTCCGCCGGTTACGACGACGAGGGTCCCAGCTGATACGATCAATGGAACAGCTTGCTCGTGAAATTAACGTGCAAATGGCTGAGCATTCCACAGACACGTGTACCCTTAACGTAGTTCTCGGGGATAATCAGCGTGACACAGAGAGTGACAAGGCTGACCCTTTGAAATACAAGTACAACTCATTTTTGCCAGCTGAGTGGACTGGAGCAACGTGAAATAAAGTGTCTTGCTCAAGGACACAACGCGTCGCCGGGAATTGAACTCACAACCTTACGATCATGAGCCGAATGCCCTAACCACTAAGCCACGCGCCCTCACTTCTCTGAGATTATGCATATTAGCACTGACGAAAACTTTGACACTTATACTGGTAAAAGAATATGTACCCCAGTACTGATTGGTTGAGAATAATAGGTGTGGCCGACCTGGTCAAGCAGATATAGTTGTGGGTTTGGCAAGTAATAAATATATACAGGATTTGTTAATATTTATTTTTTAGTATACTGAAAATTTCGCTGTGTACAACGTTTAGTACACTCTATTTGAAGTGTCAAAATTCTTGGCATTGACCTATGTTAGTTAAATATATTGGTTGAATTTCATAAATATTTATGTGTATCGGTATTATATGTGCAATATGTGTCAGTGAACGTACGCATGAATCTATATGTATAAATAATAGGTTTTAATTTCATACAACCAGCTGGATATATCTTGTAGGAAGACCAAACATCAGCAAAAACAGTGAAATATTGAAAAGTATACTTGAATATATCGTGTTGTATGTAAATGGCACGTGATGTGTGCTTCTCTGTGATTTCCGAAAGGGCTAAGATTTAATATTGTGTCAGGAATATAAGACTGAAATTTTACCTTTCAGCAATGGGTCACATTAATTTGGACCAAGCAAAAGTAGTCTAAGGAACAAAAATACCTTGCACGTCTTTTGCACAACAAAATTACTAAAGTAGGAAAACATGTCTTAATAGCAAGAAAAAAAAGAAGAGTTTCCATTAACAGGGAATCACTACTTATTGAACCGTTTCTTTAGTGACTTGCTTCTCGGATGATTCTTCATTTCTTTTCCTAAATGATTGCAATATGTTTTTCTTCAATTGCTATTAACGATTGTATTAATGAAACTTGAGAAAATGCAGAATAACAGGTTTTTACATCTTACTTTGTCATTTAACAAAAAGTATAGGCGCTTCTTCAGGTGCATGTGCGTGCGACAGTCACCTTTTGTGTTTGTTTGTTTGGTTATTTTCTTCCTAGTGTGTTTCTTTTGATGTATCTGAATGCTCCGATGTGCACTAGATTGTGAATATCATCACTGCGAAAAAAAATTAAAAAGTACTGATAAAGACGTCATCGGTGCGAACTTTTTTCCCTATTGGCAGCAGGCAACCATTTTCCATTTATAAAATAGGTTAAGAAATTACTTACATCACTTCGCTAATTGTGAAAGTTACCAGTTTAATAAACATGATTGTTTGATTTTATTCTTTAATTCTTATCTTGTGTTCTCGATATTAATCAGGAATCTATTGAGAAACATGTTTCAGGAATAATGAGTATATGACTTAGATATACAATGTCAGTAATAGCTTGTCGAGATTCTTTCAATATATAAGTAAACAGTATACATTGCCTCAAACGACCCAGTTATAATGGTATTTAGTATCTACTGTATAGAAAAAAAAACTAACCCTGACACAGTCTAGTATGTTGCTAGGTTTGATCATTATGTATTTGATAATGTTAAAAAATTACAATATGATAGTTGGTAAAGTGTGTAGTCACATATTTAAGAGAGAGATTCATAAATCAAAGTTGTGTGATACATTCAACGCTCTTTTTCCCGTATGACTCTGACAGCTAAGTTATGTGTGGCACATATTAATAAAAAAAAAGTGTACGAAGACATACGTTTTGTAATATTTGTTTAGCTAAACGAATAACATTTACTCTTTTACTCTTTTACTCTTTTACTTGTTTCAGTCATTTGACTGCGGCCATGCTGGAGCACCGCCTTTAATCGAGCAACTCGACCCCGGGACTTATTCTTTGTAGGCCCAGTACTTATTCTATCGGTTTCTTTTGCCGAACCGCTAAGTGACGGCGACGTAAACACACTAGCATCGGTTGTCAAGCAATGCCAGGGGGACAAACACAGACACACAAACATACACGCACATATATATATATACATATATACATATATACGACGGGCTTCTTTCAGTTTCCGTCTACCAAATCCACTCACAAGGCTTTGGTCGGCCCGAGGCTATAGTAGAAGACACTTGCCCAAGGTGCCACGCAGTAGGACTGAACCCGGAACCATGTGGTTGGTAAACAAGCTACTTACCACACAGCCACTCCTGCGCCAATTAGATCAATTAATTAAAGAAAACAAGTGAATTCACGACTTAAAGGAGAGATATATTTTTGTCACGTTGGTAAAACTAGTTTCACTAAAACACATGAGTATTATGTTTGATAGTTTCAGTAATTATTAAGGACAGAGTGGAGAGAATTGGTTCGGAACGATCTAGCAGCGGATAAAATTGTGGTATTTAAATACGTTCATTTATTTTTTGTTCAAATATAGTCAGTGTTGACTTCGCCTTTCACTCATCCGATATCTAAAATATAAAAATCAGCGCTTTCATGCAGTCAATTTCATCGATTGTATCTTCCCCATAATTTGAGGCTCGGTGCCAATATGAAAAACCAATAATTTTAAAGCAAGGTATTGACATGACAGAAACCATAGAATTCTAGGCTAAATACTTTAATTTTGAAATTGAAATGTTGTGGTACTTTATTCGTCTGAGTTTAAGTGCACTACACTCCTAACCGGGATTTCAAAATTGTCCATGAAGCGTATCGATATTATTTCGCTCAATAAATATGGAAAATATTTTACAAATCGTATATATATATATATATATATATCACTGTGATCACCGTAACCGACTAGGCTATCAGATGTTGCTACACATTACTGGTCACAATGCGCTTCGCATTGTTTTAGTCTTCAAATGACGCCACCCGGCTGGCTAAGCGAGCAGGCCAGCAGAAGAAAGAGTGAGAGAAAGTTGTGGTGAAAGAGTACAGCCTCCCCCACCCCCTGCCGGAGATCGTGGAGCTTTTAGCTGTTTTCGCTCAATAAACACTCACAACGCCCGGTCTGAGAATCGAAGCCGCGAGTCCGCTGCCCTAGCCATTGGGCCATTGCGCCTCCACACACACATACACACACATATATATATATTTATATATATACACACGCACACACACACACACACACACACACACACAAATATCCTGATAAGTACAAGCCACAAGTATTTTGATACTTATCAAAAGAATTATGCATACATATGTGTACGCATAAAGACGCGCACACACACTGACGTACATAAACACATACATTGGTATATAGACTTCTTCTCTTTTGTCCAATCCTTTTATCCTGCCCTAGAATTCTCTCGAACTATTTCTAACACTTCTGTCGAATTTCTCGACATTTTTGTCAGTATACAACACTTCGCTCTCACTAGCTCCATCCACTACAATCACACCGACTCAAACTCCCGTCTTAACTTCTCCTCTTCTCCCCATAGCCGCACAAAACTCTCCTTGCCATGCCCCAATTTCCTCCGTCTGCACAGGCTCTGCAGTGACAACCATGTCTTTTAAAGCTCAGTCGCAACTTATCTCACCACTTCATTCTTCGCAGATATCCCACACCACTATCCACACAGTTCTTGCCACGACTGGTTTCGTGGACCATATCTTTCCTCTTTTCTCCCTGCCCCTGACCCACATTTGCCCATCACCCGTTTCTCCTCACCTACCATCCTTCAACCCCGACCCCGCCAAAACAACATCTGTCTGTGTTCAGACTCTCTTTGCATAGGATCCATCCGGTCTCCCGCATTCCCCTTGAACATAAATTAATCTTTGTTCGCTCTTTTGGGCCACATGAGCTCAAACTCACCTCTGCTCTTCATCTGACTCCCCTCCTCTCTTCATCTGACTCATACACTCTTACCTACTTCCTCTCTTCATTGATATCATCCCATCCATAACCCCACTTCTCTATCTTCCTACAGTAGTTGCTACCAGAGAGTTTGTCTTGCCTATTTGGTGAAGGCACACACTCTTTTGTTTTTCCTCACAGGACACCGGTCGTCTCTCACAAGTCACCATATCGACAGTTAAATGTTCCATTACTGTAAGATCATAAGAAATAACTTTTAGTCCTTCAACTCGGTTACTAGTTCATTTGTTTTTTAACAATTAAATTTTGACCGGTGCAATTTAGAAGATTGTTTGTTTATTTCCTCGTAACTTACGAAACCTTTATTCCATTCACTTGAAATTTTCACTAAAAATAGATATTAGATATATCTAAACGTGTAAAATATCTAATCTCAGCACCTTGTTTATATTCTGTAATTCTATAATGACCATTTCAATACGCTTGTTCTTACTGACCGTTGTATTATGGCGGGTATTGTATATATATATATATATATACACATACACGCGCGTGCATACACACGCACGCACACACACACACACACATACATATATATATATATATATATATATATATATACATATGCGTGTGCGTATGCGTGTACATATGTGTACCTATATTCAGGGCGAAATGGATAGTTATATAAGGGTATATGTGTGCGCACGTGTGTGTGTGTATGTGTGTGCGCGTATGTGTATGTGTTTGTATGTGTGTTGTTAGAATTTAGCACAGAACCTTGTTAATGACTATTTCAAGCAGAAATATATTTTAAAAAATTGTTCACTTCATTTAAAAATATTTCGAAATTTAAAATTAGATCCAATTACCATTTAAAAGAATTCATCTTTAATTAATTTCAAATAAAATATTCGTAGCATGTTGTGACAGTATTCAATTAGGTTCTGGTGCTTTTAAATATAGCTTTCAGTGATGGAGTTTTTGTTTTAACTCAACGCATAACATTTTGGCAAAGTCGTGCCTGATCTGAAATATCCCACGTAGTAATTCGCTAATTGACACTGCATATGTTTGCATTTGTTTACTTTTCCTTTGGTTGTTTAGTAATACTCTTCTTTACATGATAATTATTTTGCTAATAAGGGAATAACATTTTGTGGTTATTTGTTTTAGCATGAACTAGACTATGTTCGTCATCATTTACGCAAATAAACAAATAAGTATTGATTATGTTTACAGAATATGAAAGTATAAGTTACTAATCTAACTGAAATTGCTTACAATTTAAGGTGTTGACGTAAGATATACGTACATACATGATCCCCGTGATCACCGTGACTGACCTGGCTCTCATATGTTGCTACACATCGCTGGTCACAATGCGCTTCGCATTGTTTTAGCCTTCATATGACGCCAACATATGAAAGAAAGAATGAAGGTTGTCGCGAAAGAGTACAGCAGGGATCGCCACCACTCCCTGCCGGAGCCTGGTGGATCATTAGATGTTTTCGCTCCAAAACACTCACAACGCCCGGTCTGGGAATCGAAACCGCAATCCTACAACCGCGAGTCCGCTGCCCTAACCACTGGGCCATTGCGGCTCCACACATGCATACATACATACATACATATATATATATATGTGTGTGTGTGTGTGTGTGTGTGTGTGTGTGTGTATTCATAAATTTGTGCGGGGAGATGACATAAGCGACCCCTTTTTCAAACGTATGAAGGCACAAATTACATAAGCTAGTGCTTATCGTAGTTTCTCAGACATTGGATTTTCACACCATAACTGGTAATACTGATACGAATAGTAGTTGCTTCATCAGTATACAAAAAGGTGAGTGCCCCCGTATGGCCGTACTCTGAGTGAAACAAGTAAAAGAAAAATGGGATAAGATATACTTACATATGTAGAGATGTACATATACATAAAACTGTATATATTTTAATGATTCCTTTACTTTTCTAAGGACGAATGAAAAGCTTTGTATAGTGATGGATAGTGTTTAATGTTACATCAATATCAATAAAATTGCCGACTGTTTAGTCATACCACCGCAGGCAACAAAGCTGAAATAGTTCACACATATTAAAACATTCTCTGGCTTCGCAGTCAATGACCGAAATGTCACATATTAAATATACAGAGTTTAACTAATATATATAATGTTCATATATTCACTAATGAAATGAAAATCTCGATATTCTTAATAACAGACGGTTTATCGTACCTTACCGTAAAAGCCCACATATTTTGTGGGATATTTTATAATATTAACTCTATGTTTTAGACGTCCTGTATTATACATCATCTTCTGCGGAGTATGTACTAAAATATTTGTTGATATATTTTTTTAATATGGCATCTAGCTTTGTAGTGTGATAAACCAACACATTATTTTTACGGTTAGGTAAATGTTTATTATGTGCTATTGTAGAACACTTGATATTACAAAATGCTTTAATAATAGAAACCTTTTGAATGGTCAGCAACAATACTGAGCTTCCATATTCATTTTTTCTCTACTGGGCACTTAAAATTTACTTGTGATTTTATATTGTAAATCAAACACTGTTTACTTACATAAAACTGGTCAAACAAGTAATTTTACTTGGCCCACTGCTATATAGCCCACTGCTATATAGGTTTGGTTTATTATATATCTATATAAAATTTACTAATTTGTGGCTAGCACCATGGAAACGGGATACATTTCTGGAAATTCCGGTTAAGGAAAAATTTATAATTTTCAGATAATAGGGATTCATATCGTCAAAGTCCCTACTTCCGAATATCTGACACAACGGTCTCAGGAAAATCAGTATCATATTACCATATTGATTCCTAATGATTTCTTACCTACGAACTTTTAATTGTTAAACATTATAACTGTACATTTCTTAACTAACTTTATACATCTGAGCCCCGGTCCCAAGCATTGTAAATCTGATATGGGGGTTTTCCGTTGCATACTATTGCTGAGACAATAATTTATTGTTTTAAACTATATAAATAGAGAAGTGTAACGGCTACAAATCGGATAAACGATCATATGTTCAGCAAAGAAAATAAAAATTCATATAAGTCGGTGAACTAGCAGAATCGTTACTTCGTCTGCTAAAATACCTAACATTATTGACACTCCGTTTCCAAATGCCGTTGAGGCTAATTTTGTGTGTCTTTCATCCTTTGAGATGGCATAAAATTAAGTGCCGATCAAATACTAAGGTCAATGTGATCGACTAAACGCTTCGTTATTCTAAGTGGATGTAGGATAACTATATATAATGTGTGTAAATATGATTGTATATGTGTGTGCCGATTCTTCAGTTCAGTGGGTGCAGCTGCTTTATCTCGAACACTGGCTTTGTAAAATCAGATGTATGTCAAACGAAAACCAATCGAATACACCTAGTGACATCAAAACTTTCACATTACACAACCAAAGGGCTGCACCTATAATTTCTTTGAGAAACTAAATTTGACGATCTTTTGATTTCATCTATAATTCTCTTCAGTTTTAGTTTGAGGCATACTTTCTCTTAAATTATTGTTAGACATTACGTTGACGTCCTGTTTATATTTTGGTGTTATATGTGTCTATGTTTCTTTATTCGTTCTATTACTATCAGGAGCTATCGAAATGATGGCGAGAGGATTTTGATGCATTATGATTGTTATTCCTTAGCCATTTTCTTAAAGCTGTTTGAGTAAATGTGAGATCTAATACGTTCCAGTTAAGACCACCTGATTTTGGTAATGGCATCTCGGATTAGACAGTTTTTTTGTTCTATGTATAAGTAAAGGAACTTATATTTTGAATAAGAAGCACTTCTATTGATTTCTTATCAGGTGACGATATAGAGACCCTCTCATTGTTTGGATATATGACTGGAGTTGTTTTAAAGTTAGTTGTAAACTCACAGAAAAAAAACTGCTAAATTTATACAAGGTTAAACAAGAAAGCTAAATTTAAACCATTTTAAGCAAAACTACTCAATTGTAACTAGTTTAACTACAAGAAAAACAGCTAGATGGAAACTAAATTAAACAAAACTACTCAATGTTCAGTTTCTGTTATTTTCCTTTTGCTTACTTTCAACGAAAAACATCACAGTTGATTTAAACAGGCACACAAAAAAATATTTTGTTTTTTATGTAAACAAACGGGGAATCCGCTCTCCATTGCTTAGCCGAGAATCCGGTATGTTAACATGACCATCAAACGTTTTTCAGGTTAGATAATCAGAATTCAGATTAGAACTTTTGCAATTAATCATATCAAGAAATAAAAATATTGTATTGAGGTAAACCCTACGAATTTACCTTGAAGACTTTCCATAATGACTGGTACGTAATTTTTTACGGTGTGATTTGTTTCGGTCACATTTTGAGATACAGCTATATCGAGTGAGTGTATGTAGATTATTTGTAATTATAAATTCCAGAGGAACGGAAGCAATAGTAGTAAAATTCAGTGGACTAGCGTTTGCTGAACGTTGGTAATTGAGTCTTACCTACTTGCTGTGTTTTGATACAGCCTTGGGTAGTGGCGGCGGCGGTGGTGGTGGTGGTGGTGGTAGTAGTAGTAGTAGTAGTAGTAGTAGTAGTAGTAGCAGCAGCAGCAGCATTGGTGGTAGTAGTAGCAGTAACAGCAGCAGCAGCAGCCGCTGCAGCGCAAGCATTTGTAGTAGTAGCACTGCCGTAGTTGTGAAAGCTGGTCCATAGTGTATCCTTATTTCATTCTCATTCTTTATGACCTGAGCAGCAATGTGCAACGATGAAAGATATCATGATCTGCATAGTTGTTGGAGTGCAACTTTAGCTGTATTGTAAGAATTGGTTCTGAACATAGGAATAACAAATGACGTGAAATTAGAGAGTTTTACCTGCTTTTTATTCAAGTCTCTTGGTAAAGTACAGTAATATAACTATATTAGGAATAGTTGATCTGTGTTTACTTTACCTATTGGGGCATGTAGTTAAGTAGTATAGCATAGGAGACTGAGGCGTAATATAGATTGAGTCGAGCAGGTCGAATGAAATTGGATGAAGTTTATAAGCAGAGAATCAGCTCCATGCCAAAAGGAGTTTGCTGCATTTGAAGTAAAAACTTAAGCGAAACCTTAGTGAGTCTGAAGTAATTCAACGTGTATCGAAATGCCAATCAGTTTGTTTAACTGAAAACTTGTTCCGGGGTCTCTGTATTGTTTAGTACATATGAGAGCACTCACTTTCCTATAATATGGCAATATTATAGCAAGTAGCTTTAGCCAATGAACGAAATAAACTCAACATTACAAGCTCAGGATATGGTTTGTCAATTGTACGTCACTGCTGTTTTCAATGTTGAATTTAGCTACATGCAGTACATAATTTGGGTAAAGTGGACATAATGTCTATGGTATAGTATAAACTAGCATAATATAATGTAGAATAATATAAGATAATCTAATACTTCATCATAAAATTTGAGTTTTTTCTCCTACGTTTATCGCAGCGTCGGACTGATCATAGCGACATTTTCTAAATAGGTATGCTTCTGCCAAATATATTTGTATGTATAATTCATTTATGCAGTACTGGAATAATTGGATTGTCTTTCCTTTCTTTTCCACTTTGTAACATTTCAGTGGCATATTGATTTATATTGACATTGAACAAAAGATATGTTTCACTTTCGCCAAGGTAGTGTGTAATCGGCTGCTTCTGCATTTAAAATATTACTGGTACACACGATATTCACCCACAGCCAGAGAAGCAGTGAGAGTATATGAACTTTAAAGGTACGATAAAACCATAAGAAATACAAATACACACACACACTCACACACACAAATACACACACACACACACTCATATGGAAACACATATACATATGATTTAATAAAGAGGAGCAGGTTTAAACATTGGAATTACTGTCACGCATTACCAAAATGTGCGCAATTTCAGTTACTGGTAATATGTTGTCTGACTGGGATATATATATATATAATTTTCGAAATTCGCGTTACGAAAACAACGAGGAGAAATGTTGAACGTATGATTAATATTATAAGAATGTGATATTTGATAATAATTGAACTACAAATAAAAATACAACAGATAAACTTATGCTTTGTGTGTTTCTGTAGGTATGTGTGTGTGTTTTTGTCTGTGCATCTACGTATGTGTCAGTTTGTAAGCGGTTTTTTTAAATATCGTAATCATCTTTCCATTGTTCTATTTTGAGGTTTAGGAACGGGTAATTATTGGAAACACAACACAGAAGTGAAAGTAAAACGGTAAATAAGAACGCAGTAAAATTAGCATCCGAATTTTGACGACAGTTAATTCAATAAATAATGTATTTAGAGAATTCAGAAAATATTACAAATATATTCACACTGTATGGTATTTAGGCATTTAGAAGCTATTTCATAAAAAGTGGTAGCGAGATAATTATTTCATTTTGCACATGTATATGCAGGGATATATAAGCACTTAATTATGAGGTGTAGTCAGAAAGAATCGGGACTCGTGTTATAAATAGTTAGTACACATATCATGTCCGCATTTAACCTTCTACAAAGTAGTCTCCCTCTGAAATCATGCTCTTTATCCAGCAGTGTTTCAATTGATGGAAGCATTCGCGGAACTACCTTTTGGGGAAAGTGAGTAGATGCCTCTTCACATTCTCTTCAATTTCCTCGACAGCTTGTTCCTTCAAATGGGGTTTAATATTTGGAAAGAGGAAAATGTCGTAGGGGCGAGATGTGGAGAATATGGTGGTTTGCAGACGTGGGAAATGATCTGCTTGGCCAAAAATTGTTGCACAAGCTGCACTGATTGGGATAGCTCTTTGTCATGGTGACGTCGTCAATCAAAGGGCTCCATAGCATGTCGCGGCAGTATACCGTGGTTATAGTCTGACTAGGTGGAGCATACTCATCATGAACAAAACCCTTGTACTTGAAAACATCGTCACATTACTTCGAGTCATGCGTGCTTTCTTCAGTCTCGTTGAGGCAAGGGTCTTCCAAGCAATGCTATAAAAAAAGAAACCACGAAAATAAACGAGAATATTGTGTGCGGGAACATAATGTGCGAACTTAGTATGCTCGCACGATAGAGTACAAGGTCAATCTGTACCAAATTGTTTTACTCTGAATATGTTAGCTCCGTTACCATAGAAACATTCCCTACACTTTGTTGATCGGATAACTTCAAGAAAATGCGACGAGGTAGCTGCTTAATATCCCCCCGAAAGGAATTCCAGGAATGCTTCCATCAATGGAAACGATACTGGATAAAGTGCATGGCTTCAAAGGGGGGCTATTTCAAAGGAGATTTAATGACAACTTGATGTGTTGTAGTTTTCTTTTTATAGCACTAATCCTGATACATTTTGATCAGACCCCGTATCGTAATATTTCTGTTCTACCAATACCCCTCCCAGTCTCTCTCCATTCTTGTCACTGTAAGCGTTGTATGTGTGTGTGTGTGTGGTTGTGGGTGTGTGTGTTTGTGTGTGTCTGTGTGTCAACACAACTATGGAAAAGAAAAAAATGGGTGTAAGAATGAAGCGAATTAAAAATGATGGCTTCTAAATATTTAACGACACTTGTATATAGTAGCAAAACTTATATTGTTAAGGAAGATCTATTGTGTCCGACCGAATCTAAGGGAAATTGGAAACGGTAAAAACTGCTTCGTTTGCTCAAACAGGATATTATTGATTAATCTATTTATTTCCCAGCATTCTTATTGTTGATACCGCTTTACGGTAGACTTTATCTTTCTAGTACCTACAGGCGAGGGTTAGTAGAAATTTACTGAAGCGATCGATCGATCAATCGTACAGCATAAGAGCGTGATAGCAGTGAACAAGCTGTTTAAAGAAGTGTGCGTAGTATATATGTGTGTGCGTTCGTCTGTCTATGTATAGCTATGCAGACTGTGTGTGCTGGCTATGTATGTATGTGTGTATGTGTGTGTGTGTCTGTCTGTCTGTGTATCTATCTAGGTATCACTCTGTATATCTATCTATCTATATATGTGTGTGTGTGTGTGTTTGTGTGTGTATACATACACGTATTCACATGTATATAATTGTATAAGCAATATTTATGCACACACACACACACACACATACACATATAAATGTACATAGACTTAAGCAGTTATATGCTAATAAGCGAATACGTAAATATATGTTTATTATATATCTATTGTTGTATTTATATTTAGTTTGTATGCGTGAGTGCGTATATGTGTCGGTTTACAAAGGCAGAGACCTCTGGACAGAAATATAGACAGCCACAAAATTGCTTATTCAGTTATATATATATATATATATATATATATATACAGAGAGAGAGAGAGAGAAAGAGAGAGGGAGAGAAAGAGAGAGGGATATAGAAAGAGAGAAGGAGAGAGAAAGACAGAGGGAGACTGAGAGAGAAGGGAAGAGGGGTGATATATAGAGAGAAAGGGAGAGAGGAAAAGATAGAGGTAGAAACACAGACGGATAGCCTGTCTTTCACAACTCCATCACTCTCCCTCTCTATCTTCCTCTCTATATCCCTTCCCACCACTCTCTCTTTCTCTGCATATACATATAGGTAAATAACTCTACACATACCAGCACACACACACACACGGACGCACAAACACACACTAGCACGCGCACGAACACATGTAAGTTTCTTACATTCATACATACGTAAATGCGTACACATGAATAAATTCTTATGGATATATAGGCGCAGGAGTGGATGTGTGGTAAGTAGCTTGCTAAACAACCACATGGTTCCGGGTTCAGGCCACTGCGTGGCACCTTGGGCAAGTGTCCTATGCTATAGCCTCGGGCCGACCAATGCCTTGTGAGTGGATTTGGTAGACGGAAACTGAAAGAAGCCTGTCGTATATATGTATATATATATATGTATGTGTGCATGTGTTTGTTTGTCCCCCTAGCATTGCTTCACAACCGATGCTGGTGTGTTTACGCCCCCGTCACTGAGCGGTTCGGCAAAAAGAGACCGATAGAATAAGTACTGGGCTTACATAGAATAAGTCCCGGGGTCGATTTGCTCGACTAAAGGCGGTGCTCCAGCATGACCGCAGTCAAATGACTGAAACAAGTAAAAGAGTAAAAGAGTAAAAGAGAGATATAAATCCTACGCTTTTCTATTCCTGAGGAAGTACATTTTTCTTGCAAAATAGCTGTGCAACATACGTACAGCCTGAAACTTCATGAACACGCGTACTACAGCAGCAAATTTCCCAGTGCCGAATAGTTATTAAACACACCATCTTTGACCTCATTATTTTTTAAAATATTCTCCCTCGGTATTTTAGCAACTAATCAAAACTTCTAATCATTCGGTTACTATTGAATTATGCACAAAATTATACAGAAGAAGGCATAACATACATACTAAATAAGCGAAAACCAAAAGGTGTATTACATATTTATTGATACAAACGAATAATTTGTAGACTGAAAGAGAATATTATCTTATTGTATTAACTTTACAGTCTAGGTAATTTGTATTATTGGTTGAGAAATATATTAAATTTTCAGGCATGATTGTGTGGCGAAGAAGCTGACCTTCAAACCACAAGACTTGTGTTCAGCTCCAAAGAGCAGCACCTTCGGCATGTGTTTATACTGTAACCCGGGGGGACGACCAGGGCCTTTTTCATTGGGTGCGATAGAATGGATGTGAAAGAACATATGTCATGTGGGTGTTTCTGTGTGGCTGGGAGCGCGCGTCTGTGTGAGTGTACGCGCATGCGCATGTCTTTCCGTTTTTGTGTTTTTTCCTCCATCACTGTTTCACAACCTGTTTTCGTTCTACAAAATTTCGTAACTACAAAATTTAAAACACATGTGCACTGGGGTCAATTCATTGCACGAAATCCTCCCATGACTGCTACTCAAAAATTGCAGAAGGTATAAGAATAAGGATTATATATATTTTACTTTACCACCGATTCTCTACTTTACCACCGATTCCTTTGACCACTCCCCTAATTAATGACAGTTTTGCGCCATGCCTACCCCCAAAAAAGTCCCCCACCACCACCCATTTAAACCTGCCTAAATGTATAAAT
>NC_043000.1:143843016-143873016 GCF_006345805.1 Octopus sinensis | reverse complement strand
TTTCTGTTGGTACTGATGACAGAAAATTTTACTACTATATAAACAGGTTATTTAATTATTTCGATACGAAGAATTTACTCCGCCTTCTACGTAGGGTATCATTTATATCTCATTAACTAGATATTATAGAAAATTTGTTAAACACTGGCATTATGAAACCTTACGCTTCTTGTAGTAATATGTTTGTGTTACATAATTTACTTGGTTTTGTTTGAAAGCTCGCAATAGAACATCTATTCAAAAGAATACGTTAAAACACAGATTAAACCAAAACATCTAAGACATGTAAAAACGAGTTATTAGATTATAAATCTACTGTAACAAATCAAGCGTAATCATCCTGTAATGTAATTAATAATCATTGAAGTATATCTTAATCAAAATGATACAGCAGCATATGTCCATAGTATATATCAGAATACGAAAATATAAAATATATTTATCTGATTTCACAATCGCATTAATACAATATAATATTTTACACAATAAAACAAAAACAATAAAAAAACGGCCCGCAGAAACGATAATCAGTTCGAAGCCTAATACGTTTATTAATGCGTATACAATATATATATATATATGAATATGTATGTATGTATATATATATATATATATATACATATATATGTATGTGCATGTATGTATATATTTCTATAAATGTGTATATATATATATACATATATATATACATACATACATACACACACACATATATATATATGAAATGTGGAATATGAAAACAATATCGATTTCGTGTACAGTTACACAAACATATTTCATAGGTACGTAAACTAACCATATGCATGCACAAACACACCCACATACATACGTGTATACATACATACGTGCATGCATGCATGCATACACACACAAACACACACACACACACACACACATATATATATATATGTCAGTATAATTGTGAATGCGTACGTATGTCCTGAAAACTTTTATATTTACATTATTTTTCATTTCCTGAAATATGTAATTATTTTATCCATTTCACGCTTCTTAAACGTTGAACTTATCTCGTATAATTTTCAAATCTGATTAGATAATGATTTTAATTTATTTTGATTTTCTTTTTGAAATATTTTTCTTTTTGAAAAAATTCATGTGTTTTTGTTTTTTTTTACTTAATGCAATTTATTAATATATTTATGCTTGGAATATATTTATATATTAAATTATAAAGATTTAATTCACTTTATAGCTGAAATTACGACTACGCATCAAAATATCAAAATATTGTAAAAAAGTGTGAGAGCAAAATTTTTCCCAAAAGTTATTTAGTCGCCATTGAATGTGTGTGTATGTGTTAGTGTGCATGCTTATGTATGTCTGAGGAAAGTGTTTGTATGCATGTATATATATAAGCGTATGCATTTATATTGATGAATGTATATATATATATATATATAGATATATATATATATATATATATATATATATATATATATATACATATATATGTGCATGTATATATTTAAATATATATATATATATATATATATATTATATACATATATATGTGCATGTATATATTTATATATATGTATATATATATCGTTGTAAATAAATATAATTTGTGCATATATATACATATATAAACACATATTCATATATATATTTACAATGATACATATATAAATATACATATATAAATATATATATATATATTATATATATATATATATATATATATACATACATACACATATATTCACGCACGTTTTGATTTTATGCCATTATAAATAATGTTGTATTAAGCTGAAGGATTACTCAATACAGCTGTTAACGTACAAATTTATTATTCTTCAACAAGAATATTATTGACAAATGTAAACAGGACATCAACATGCACAACATAATTGAGCACACATTGATTAGGAAAATCTGTATGATTCAAATTTCAACTCATATACATTCTAAACCCGTAGATACCAAAATTCCTCTGTGTAGATAACTTCACATATTTAATAATTATTTGTCAGCTAATTACTGGTCAGTTAATAGTGTTTCATTTTCTTGTTTTGATGTCAACAATTTTTTTTCAATCAGGACAAATATTAACACCATAGTTGAGGAACTTGAAATATCACTACTAGATGAATGGAATGAAGTTGGAGGAAATGTATACATATTCTCCGTTAGGATCCACATTTCTGGCATCCTACGTCCCCAGCGTTGACCATAAACAAAGTGGTACCAACGTATTTAATGCATAGTAGGTAATAAAGGCAATAAGTTCATGAAAATAGTCAGAGCAAAAAACTCACGAAACAAATAATAGAACTCTATGAAATATCCCTGCATTGGCATTCAAGATTAGAGATAAAAGTCTAATCAATATACGTGATGATCACACGTTCAAAATTTAATGTTCAAATAGACAATAATGAATAAGTCACCAAAATGCATGACATGAAAATAATCATAGTCGATACAAAATTTAATTAGTATATATCCCTACATAGATGAACGCTTATATTATTTTCTATAAATCTGATACAAGATAAATATTTCCAAACAATAAATGAAATACCAATCAAATATTCGGACAAGCGAATATTTGATTGGCGTTTCATTTATTGTTTGGAAATATTTATCCTTTCGGATAATATATTAATATAAATATTTATCCTTTGGGATATAATAATATAAATATAAATAATATATATATATATATATATATAATATATATATATATTATATATATATATATATATATATATATATTATATGCATACATATGTACATACTTACATATATATCTAAATACATATTCATATGAGAGCACAGGACGTCATAGAACGTAAATAACTTGAAATACGAACTTTTTTGCGAGCAACGAATGTCAGAAATGGAAAACGAGACAAGCAACGTAAAGAAAGACCCTTCATCAGTTGTCGGCTGTTTTTCTACTCCGTATTACGAGCATATATACACATCTATGTGTGTGTATGTGTATGAGCGTGTGTGTATCCTTTTGGTTTGCTCCTTCTCAATTCAGAATTTATCGAATATTTCTCTAAGAGGGACAATACACCAGTGTCTCAGACATCTGTATGTGGATCTCTAATCATTGTATGAGGACAATAATATAGAATTTTCGCCTTGTGGTGTTAAACTCAAAGGCGGATTAAAAACCATCCTTATACATAAAATTTCCATAATTTAAAATGTTAGGCTTTGTAGCTGGAGTACTGGATACCTCCCAAAATACAAACCTTTTGAGCTACAGTGTGAGGTGACATTATCTTCAGTAGCCAGATCGAATCCATCTCAAATGCAATATCAATCTCGACTTCTGTTCGCAATGGGAGTGGTTTCTGACAATACTAAACGGCAACATAGAATTTAACTTGATGATCGTTGAGTCATTCACACCATAAAATCCATTAGTTTTATTCTTTTTTATTAATGCATTTTTGTGTGGGTCTGTATATTATATGTGTGTGTGTTTGTGTGTGCGTATGTGTGAAATGTAAGCAAGTGTGTCTACTTCACTGCGTGCGTTTTTGTGCGACTGCATTTAATTTGTCGCTTTTTATCATTTTCCGATATTCACACACAAATGCCCTTTAACATAAACGATTAACACGTCATTCTGCAGTACTAACTAGTGTAAGAGTTATATATTTTCCGAGGGATTCGAAATCACTAAGCATGTTCACACGACATTAATCAAATTTACAATTTAGTCTGAGCGTAAAACAGAGAATTTACTTTGTATTGTATTATTTAAAGCGTTCTGAAGTTGAATCTGTGTCAGTTATCCATTTGAGGCATAGACATCCAGTATCTAAGAGAACAGGGAATTAGAAGGCACTGAGCCCTATGTTGTATATATTTATATAGAATATCATGTGATATCGCTAAAACAGACAAACATGTCTTTAGTGTGGTAATGATATCATATGATTACCCATATTACGTGTTGTTGAATATATGCTGATAGGAGAAGACAGAGACAACAATGAGAGTAAGTTTGTACATACTGAGGATTTATATATATATATATATATATATATATATGCATATCATGATGATAATAATAATAATAATATTAATAATAATAATAATAATAATAATAATAATAATAATAATAATAATAATAATAATAATAAAATAATAATAATAACAATAATAATAATAATAGTATTTAATGGAGACATTATGAATACATTCCTGAATAGAAAACACTTGCATATTCAAATAAATATATTTTACACAGGCTGTCTCTCACTCTCCATAATTCTCTCTCTCTCTCTCTCTGTATGTATGTATGTATATATATATATATATATATATATATATATATATATATATATATATATATACAAACACACACACAAGAGTGCGAATGTACTCCTCTGTTTGTGTGTGTGTATGTGCGTGTGCCTGCATTCGGTACGTGGGGTGGATATATGCATGAGGTTATGAGCCTGAATGCCTGAATTGTACAGTATCTTTGTATACATATATATGCAATGGCGTCCTAGCATAAATGTGCTTATGTTGAAGTATTAATCAAGGGTATTTGTGCATGAAGAACGGAAAATAAAAAAAAAGAAGATAAATTCAATATACATTCAAATAGAAGCACAAATGTGCTTACACATATAAAAGCTTACGCACATAAAAGTATATGCAAACGTATATATCCGCATATACAAAACGACAGACAAACACACATACGCACTCGCGCACATCTATCATAATAAATGTATGCATGCATAAATATATATGTATGCCTGTTTACGTTTATGGAAATGAAAGGCAAACGGGAAGGAGAATATGTTCGCAAGTATACGGTGTACTCACACAGCCTAACCACACAAACATACACAGATACACACACACACTGGCACATACATAATCATGCGTACGCGAAAATATATATTTTATGTCTATGCGTGTGTATGTGTGTATGTGTGTGTATGTATTTATAGGGCGCGCATATATGCTCTCAAATAAGTGTGTATAAATGTGTCTACATATATGCTTGTATAAATCCGTGTATATATATACGTCTACCTTTTTGTGTATATCTAAGGTGTTTGCATATATATATATATGTTTAAGTGTATCACATCATCTGTATGTATTTAGTGCATACATTGACATGAACGGTGAGTATATATACGTGGTCGATTTTGTGAGACAATGCGTACTTTTTATTGTGAGTGTTTGAATGCAAATGTCTTTGAAAGCTTTCGGTGCGTTAATTTCGTTTCCTTCATATAACCGATATAGTATTCAATATACCATTTACATCCACATTATTCACCAATAATACACATTAATTAGCTCTATAGCCCTATTGTATTTTGTTTTCATCTATTCTTCATCTTGTTGTCGCTTTTGTAAGTCATATGAGTTTTCAATTTGTGTATTCATATTTTCTTTGATTCTTCCATTTTCCTGCATCTTCTGCAATCTTTGTGTTCTCTCTCGTCTATACACTCAAACAATCTTTTCCTATCTCTCCTTCTCACTTAACTCTCTAACAACAAGTTTCCATTTCTATGTCCCTATGACTGTATCTCTCTCTCTCTCTCTCTCTCTCTCTTACTCTCTTTCTTTCTTTCTTTCTTTCTCATTGCACATTTAACTTTACCATTTACGGTCGCTTTCTCTTACCAGTGGCGATACAGGAAGCTAAGACAGCGCTCGTTCACGACATGTATATGTGTGTGTATGTGTGCGTGCCTGTATGAATGCATGTAGATAAGTATATATATATTATGTGTGTGTGTGTGTGTGTGTGTGTGTGTGTGTGTGCACGCTAGTATATATAAACGTGTATCAAGCCACAATCATAATTCTAATGGTGTATGGTTAGTTGCAACTTCCGTCATTCAGTAAATTTTTCGTGTTTGAAAAAATATATATAGCCCACTAGAAGTTACCTACACCTAAAGTAACGAATCATAATAGCTGAAGGGAAAGGCGCTTGCCCCAGGTCTTATACGCTACGCCTTTTCAACTCATTAGATAGAAATCACAATGTTTTATGGTATGTTGAAAGAAACAATGTCTAATCTGTTCTGGAAACGGAGTCTTATTTTGGATCGCTCTCAATTACACACGCAAATAAATATACATACGTGGTCTGAACAAGTATCTGGATTGTTGCCATAGTAACGAAGCTGAAGTACGCAAAGTAAAGGCGTTTGACACAGATTAACCTTGAACTCTGTTGTGCATGCTCATGAATTCTTAAAGGTCTATCTCACTTCTCTTGTTTACAGCGATTCTTGGAAGGAAGGTACGTAGCGTGTCATCAATGCAATGACCACGACAAGGAAATATGAGCAGAGAATCTGCAACAAATTTTGCCAAAGACTTGGCGATACCTACAGAGAAGCCTACGCAAAATTTTCAAAAAGTTTTCATCGTTCTTGACACAATCAAGCAGATCGTGTGCAACTGAAACCCAAGTGCCATTTCGATCAGACGAAAGCAATTTTGGCACAGAGTTTCATTGATAATGGAATGAACTGAACCGTAACTGAACAGTAGACTTGCAACTGGCTTCCTACCACAAAAACCGTTCTTATTCTTTAGTGACAACCCCAGTTCTGTTCAGGATACATTATTTAAAAAAATGGGTCTTCTTGTGTATCATAAAAAATGAAACGGAGGTGGACATATCTACATTAAAAAAATGAATATACTTTGAAACATTTAAAAGTCAGTAATTCATCGCTGTAGAGACGGGGAGATATTTGGTGCCTTCAATATGTTTCTGGGAAAGGTGAAAGGAAACGCAAAGGGAATTTCCAACATCTCAACAGTTTCATGACTATTCTTTCCTTGACTAAACTACACAATATTATATTAAACTCCTTATAAAGAGTAAAAAAAATGTTGAATATGATCTCAGTTTGAAGCATATATGTATGTGTGACGGTGTGTGTGTTTGTTTGTTTTGTGTGAGCGGGTTCATGTGACTGTGTGGGTGCGTGCGTGCATGCGTGTGCGTAGAGAGGAAGTGAGAGGATAAGGTAGAGATAGAATGACGAAAAAGAACAACAAAAATCACAAACATCTGACCAGTCTATACAGTCCTCGTATATATGTATGCTTATCTGTATGTATGTATGTATGTATGTATGTATGTATGTATGTATGTATGTGTGTATGTATATATATATACATATACATATATATATATAATATATATATATATATTATATATATATATATATATATATATATTATATATATATATATATATATATATGTATGTGTGTATGTATGTACATATATATATATATATAAATGTATGTATATATTTATATATATATATATATACACGCATACACACATACACACACATACACACACACACACACATATATATATATATATATGTATACACACATATTTTCCTTAAAATAAGAGAATGCAATAAGGGAAAGAAAATAAGTGAGTGAAGGTGATTGGTGTAAATAACCTAGACATATATATGACAAAATATAGATTGAAACTTATAGAATTAAGTTACTACAATGAGTGACCTGAGAGAAGATCTATTTTTATAGGTGATTAATATTTCCTTCTTCATCTCAATCAAGTAGACAGTTTATATTGCATTACCAAATCAATGGCTTCCGATATATGTATGTATGTATGCATGTATTTATATAATATATATATATATATATATATATATATATATATAACCCAAACACACTCACACACACCTATATATATTTATATATATATATGTATATACTAGACGAGATAAAAAAAACAGGGGTGTATGTGTATATAAGTTCTTGTATGTGCTGTTGTATATATATCCTTTCTTCCTTCTCATTTTCTTAGCCCTCTTCCGGTAGGAGGTCATAGAAAGAATTTCGTGAAACATCACATTACTTGCGCATTTGAAACCTGGCTAATCCTTCCTATTAGCTTAAGCATATTTGAACGCACATGCCTTTTCCTTTATCTCGTGCAACTTATCATTTTATTGTAGATACTATAAAAACAGTTCTTCGCAGTCAAATATGTAACACTTGGTGCTTCTTTGCTTTGGTTACTATGGAAATAGAAATTTTCGCCACATTGATATATTAAATTACTCACTTCTGATTGGCTAAAATACCCAAATTTGGTAAATTTTAAAGGCTAACATGTTTTTAATTATAGATTTATAGAGAAAATGAATTATTATAGAAGACTTAATCCATATACCAAATTTGAAGACAATTTGTACGAAATTGTAAACGGTGAAAAAACCCACAAAGATCCAAAAGAAGTATAAAAATCTTTTGTCTGAATCTAGGGTTTATTTTTTTAAAACTTGATTTACAATTCCTACTTCCATCTCCTCAGTAGTAATGCTTGAATCGTATAATTTTCTCCGACATCTCATTCGCAGCTAGTTACCCTGTAAATATACTACGTAATCCAAAACTTTACTTTTCTAAGAATCGTATATAATGCATAAGATGTAAAACTGGCTGCTTTCAACAGATATATGCTTGGTTCTACTCTGAACCTGTTAACTCGAACCATATCTCTTTTACTCTTTTACTCTTTTACTTGTTTCAGTCATTTGACTGCGGCCATGCTGGAGCACCGCCTTTAATCGAGCAACTCGACCCCGGGACTTATTCTTTGTAAGCCCAGTACTTATTCTATCGGTTTCTTTTGCCAAACCGCTAAGTAACGGGGACATAAACACACCAGCATCGGTTGTCAAGCAATGCTAGGGGGACAAACACAGACACACAAACACACACACACACATACACACGCACATATATATATATATATATATATATATATATATATATATACATATATACATATATACGACGGGCTTCTTTCAGTTTCCACCTACCAAATCCACTCACAAGGCTTTGGTCGGCCCGAGGCTATAGTAGAAGACACTTGCCCAAGGTGCCACGCAGTGGGACTGAACCCGGAACCATGTGGTTGGTAAACAAGCTACTTACTACACAGCCACTCCTGCGCCTATGTCATATCATGTCATTTCAAACCTAACGCAGATATAATTTAAAAAATTTTTTCCGGTATTTGACTTTTAGATTTTCATTAATGACACACATTTATTTCACTCACATCTCAGTCGTCATGTGTGTTGCTGATTTCTACAATATAACATTACTTTACTTTGGGCTCACAAACAATATAAAATAGATTTAAAAAAATTTAGTTGTCATATTTTAACACCCCCATCCTCACCCAACCTATTATTCATGTTTTATGCGGTAGTGTACTTTTTAGCAGCCTAGTCTACATTTTTGCAGCTTACCACATCATGTGATGTTGAGCCTATATTAAAGCCAACGCAGAAATTAACTAAAGATTTGCAAAACAGATTAAATTGCAAGAGAGCTCACGTTTTATATATACAAAAGAAATTCATCTGCGGTTAGAAACAGATCTTTCCCCATTAGAGACAATTTCAAAACATGCATATGAAATGTTTTCGCTTCTGCTGTAAAATAACCTACATTAATCAGTTGATTCATATTTTGTATGATTTTTTTACTTTCCGGTTTGTGTAGAAGTAACATTTAAAATGAGGAGGAAAAATTTATTGGAACTCCATCCAAGGCATTTAGAAGGATATATACACTCTACGGTGTGCCTTTATTCTTTCAAGAAAAAAACGTAGAAAGTTCACAGTGATGTCGTCTAAGTACGGTTTTGGTTTAACGTTACCTAGAATGTTCTGAAATACATTCTGTAGCAGTCTCCTCACGTTCATAGAAGTTTTCTTATTTTGTAAGTTTGCAAATGTGTTAGATACTTGCAATTTTGTATTAGATAGTTGCTGAAATTTTGATTTTTCTTTGTTGAATGTTACTATCTAGAAAAATGTATATATGTGCATGTGTGCATGAGTGTGTATGTGTTTGTCTTATATAGATATGCAGAGGCATTGATGCATCTGTATAAAAGTTCATTCCACATTTCAACAATGTTGAAATACATAAAGAAAAGATTCGATGCATATACAAATGGGAAAAGAATGAAAAAATAGGTCTCAAGATTTTTTCGCTATCTTTTGTTCAACTCTATGTTCACTTAATATATATTTGTGTGTATATATGTAAAAATATTCTCACTGCTGATCACAATTATAAATATAATTTTGTTTCAATGCTGGTTTATCTGAGAGTAATGCAGAAAACACTCACGCACGAATAGACACACGCACACACGCGTGTGCGTCAGTGTGTGTGTGTGTAAGTTTATATACAAAAGAAACGAGGAGCGCGGTTATTCTTGTTTGAATGTGCCTGGTGTAAGTTTATTTAAATTATTTGCAAAATATACTGAATGTAATGTAAGATCATATGCGTGAACGGGTGTTTGCGATCTTTTGCGTGAATGTGTGTTTGTGTGTTTAAGATTGATTGTATGACTGTTTATTAAATAGATGAACACAAATCCATTACATACCAACTTCAGAATCTGCGTGCAGCGAAGTTACTAACGATTTAATCTCTTCTTCATTCAAATACATTCATGTATATTATGCATGCAAATCCGAAAATCTGAATACATTTGTTAGAAACATTGCAAAAAGAGTACACGAAAGCAAATATATTTATCAGAATTGCACTCAGGAAAATAACATTCCTCGGTCTATGCACGCAATACGTGGCAATTCAGAACCGTGTGTGATCACTTACAAAATATCATAATTTCATTTCTAAAATTCTGAGAATCAGAAAATTAGGTATTTTGTGTGAGAGCTTCAGGCTTTACCATATTTCCACCTGAAAAATCAATCATTTATCAAATATATTCAGTTTTTTTTTAATATGACGTTTATATAACGTTTAGCTCTTTATATTTATTGTTTATGCTGATGTAATATGGAGGACACGTAATGCTATAGAAAGGCGGCATTCGATCCGATTCAAAGATTATACGGAGATCATATATAACAGTTAACGAAAATATCCTTAATTCTGTTCTGTTGTGATGCATTCATCATGAAGTTATTTGACATACTTTTTAATACTACTGCAAATCATCGTAAAGTTTTCGTTTTTATCGATTTTGTTTAGAATACTTGGGAGAATATTTTAGCAGCTATAATAACGATGCCTAAGCGACACAAGGTGCACGTTTATCATCCTACTGCACTCTTGTTAATCTTTAAACATGAGTTCATAATTTCTTTTTAGCTGAAAGGTTTCAAAGTAAACGTGATAACAAATTCATTTTCAACACTATTATACTCCATCAAATTATTTTTTAAAAAGTAATTAATTCATAAATTTATAGATTGTTTAGGTCAGTGCCTTCAGATTCGATAGAGCGTCACGCAAAATGAGATGTGGCATTTTGATTTACGTTCAGAGTTTAAATTCTGCAGTGGTTGACTTTGCATTCCATCTTCACTGTGGTGTAGAAATAAAAGAAGTGCATATGGAGTATTCATGCAATATAACTAACTATTTCCCCCACTAAAGCTGAGGCATTGCACCTGTAAATGCCTTTGTAGGAATTAATGTTATTGGCTTTTTTAAAATCCGGTCAGAGAACGCTGTAATTCCAAACTAACGCATAGGAATATACGGATTAGGAAATCGACACAAATGCAGGGATAAGTGTACATTGTAGCTACATTAGAAGAACGAAAAACAAAGGCTATATAGCCTGGAATATCATTCGGTATAAAGAAGTTAATGTTGTATTAGCACAATGTTCGAGGCTCTACTATTTCACTCATAGACTGCAAAGCTGTAACACTGAAACTTAACAACTGGCAACGTTTCTAATATTCTAGTCACGCGCATATACACAAAAGAGATTGTGCCTGCGGCTGTATACAGGCATACCCATGCATATACACACACACACACTTACACTCACACATGCACGCAGGCACAAACACACACATGGCTGGATATACGTAAGAGGTTACATAGGCTTCTTTATTATTATTATATGCTTTTCACGTTTCAGCAATTCATTCTGACAGGAAAACATCGCACTTCTCAATCTACCATCATATAGCAAGTAATATAAAAGTCTCATAGTACTTCGATCAAAAATTATAAAATTTGAAACATTACTAAATATATTTTGGTAAAGAGAAATGTCCAATTATATATTGGGTCATTCCATAAATAATGCGGGTTTTTCAATACTTTTTTCAGAATTAAGATAACCAAAATTCTTTTTAAATCTAAAATATACTCTTCTTCGTTTTCTACAATGCAATTCCATATATATGGTAGACTTGCAATGTCCCTCTTTCAAAATTCCCTTGTCCGTGAAAAATACTCCTCTAGTACTGTTCTGACCTCGTCTACAGAATTCATATTTTCTCCGTTCAAAAGATTTTGATGACTGCGGAATAAATGATAATCAGATGGGGCAATGTCCGACAAATATGGTGGGTGGGGCATCGTTCTCCATTGAAACTGCTCTAGCCTTTGTAATGTCATCCTCACTTTATGTGGTCGAGCTTTATCCTGATCGAATAACGCCTTTTGTCTTAAAAACAAAGATGGTCATTTTTCTTCTAGCGCTGACTTAAGTCGCTCAAGCTACTCGCGTTAGATCTCCTTTCTTATCGTTTGGTTTGGGTTTAAAAGTTCAAAGTGGACCAAACATTTTATATGTCAATACACAGATAAAACACATTACGTGTGTGTAAACCTTCTTTAGCCTGGAGTGCAGGTGTTTCCTCTTTCTCTACCCACTGTCTTCGATGGTCGACATATTTATAGAGAACACATTTCCTGTAACTAGTTCCTAAATGGTCCATTCCTCAGATAGTACGGCAGAGAAGAGCACACATTCACCCTCTGCATGCAATTAATCTATAAAAGTTTGAGAGGAACCCATTGACCTACTCGTGAATTTTGGGATAGCACGCAGGTGTTGCTGAATGGTTGAATGAGCAAATCCAAGTTTCTATGCTAGTTCCTCAACCGTTACGATGGGATTATTTTCCAACAGGGTTTGCAGGACATCCTCGTCGAGCTCTGTGGATCTTCCAGGACGAGACACATCTTCCAAGCTGTAGTTTCCGGCTCGGAATTTCTGGAACCCCTGTTGACATTGGCTTACACTTATTGACTAATCCCCATAAACTGCATTAATATTCCTCGCAATTTCCGTTGCGTTGCTGCCTTTATTGCTTTATTGCAATATACAAGCAAAATATGATGAATATGCATTTTGTCACTTTCCTTTATAGCTTTGAAAAATTACCTGTTAAAATCGAACTGCACTCTTCAAAATTTGCCCTAAAAATGTGTACAAAGTAAAATTACTACCTGCTTTTATGCAGATCATTTATCCCATCCCCATCCGACTTTTAGTTCATGCAATTGAAAAAAACCGCATTATTTATGGGATGATCCAATACTTACATATATATATATATATATAATATATATATATATATATTATATATATATATATATATATATATATATATATATATATATATGCAATACGTTTTCTTCACTGCCACTTGCAATTACGAAGTGTACAAGCAAGCACTGCATTTATTGACTAAAATGAGTTAACCACATAAGCATCTACAATTAAGCAGTAATAAAAATACTAGAAGCAGGACATCGAAAATGTAATTATAGAAAAACAATGCGGAACTGAAGCTTTTGTAATAATATTTTTAATCAGTTTGGCAACTACAGAACATATCTACATCCTTCTTAAATATTCTTAGTGAAGAATCATAAACTTTGTCGTAATTAACAGAGAACTGAAGGATTTTCTCATCCCTCATATAATTTGTAACGAAACACTTGCACACAGGAGAATGATACGTTCGGCGCCCATGGGCAGTTCGATAACTAAGCTAACAATGGAATCTACAACCGTAAATAAATGTACTGATATACACTCGAGTTTGCATACCTTTGTCATATTTTTTTTTCTCACTCTTTATAAATGTGTATTTGCACACAGACAGACACACACATACACACGCACATATATGAGAATATAGAATGTTACTGTGTGTTAATGCCTCGTCTACAGTAGCGATTTTTGCCATAAACCATTGACAACGCTGCACTTCCTGGCATTATTGTGGTTTTCGAATGATGCCACACCATTCACTTTGTAAGTAAGCATGCAATCTTCTTGAGCGGAACACCAGTTTGTCGTAGGATTACCCACTTAAAACTCAGTGCAGCAAGTAAAAATAAAGTGTCTAGCTGGAAGACGCAATGCCTCACTGGTCTGGAAATAAAAGCTGTATTCTTACGATCACCACTGTAACACCACCAACCACAAGGCCATACATATTCACTTTATATGTATGTACAAAAAAAATTCTTTCTGTGAATGATATAGCACGACATTTACTTAGTTTTGCATACAAATTGCGGTCGGTAATTAACAATGTATTAAATTACTACTTTCTTCTGATGTTCTGGAGTGCTAATCAGATTACGCAATTGTGTATTTAACAGTTATTGCAAAGCATATTAGCATACACAAGCAAAACATGTGTAAAGCTTATGTGAATCTAGTTTGTGTATATATGTGCATGTGTGTGTGTGCGTGGCTATGTGAGTATGTGTGTGTGAGAGTGTATATGTGTATATGAGTGTATGTATGTGTGTGTGAGAGTGTCTATGTGTATATGAGTGTATGTATGTGTGTGTGGAAGTATATATTAAATATTGAAGGATAGTAATAATACTAACTATATAACCGTCGCGCGCTAACGTAGAAACAAATGGGAATGTGTGCATGTGTGTGTGAGTGTGTGTGTGTGTGAGTATGTATTCTTACGTGTCGGTGTGTGTATGTGTTTTGTGTGTGTGTGTGTGCGTGCGTACGTGTATACGTGTGAAGCAATAAATTTCGTTATTATTGAGTGCTTTTAACATTTCAATAATCCAGTCTGAGAGGAAAACCTCCCTCACCTCAATATATCATCATAGCAAATAATACAAAACACACACTCTCTATTATATCTATGCGCAAAACTGAAAGTGGCAGTTTGCGTTGAAGGAGTTGAAATCTGTTGTCTCTTGGTAGACTTGTTTATGTGTTTGCACACGATAGCAAGGTCTTTCTATTAGCTTTCAGGTCAAGAAGTCAATAACATTGAAGGAAGGGATGAAAATATATATATCATAAATATACCATTATATCAATTGATTGGAGTGCACTCTTTTGCTTGAAAATAATACTTATGTGATATCTTTGATAATAGATTTCGCTCCATTGCAAAATTTTCTATAACATTTTTTTTTCATCTATGTGTTGATTTTACTCTGAAATTTTATATACGATAAATCTATATACGTATATATATGGTTACATATTCATAAATACACACACACACGCATATATATACATCTATATTTATGTTTATATAAATATATAATATATATATGCATATATAAACACAGACATATGCATCTATGTATATATATATATATATATATATTTGTGTGTGTGTATATATATTTATATGTATATATATACTCCTATAAACACAGAGACGCCTACAGATATATGTATATTTTACTTCTAAAAGCACCATAGTTGCAACAAAACTATAATTTCACAATAGATATGCGATTTGGAGAGTGTAGATATAGTACTACTCTCGATATAAATATTTGGGTATATTGTTTATTTCTTGCTCATACATTTTCAAGTGAATGTTTATGGGAAAGAAAAAAATAATGACTATGTGGATGTGTTTATATATGAAACCCTTTTTCTGTAGATTTCAGTGTTAAATGGCAGTAGTCTATGAAAATTGTGCGCATGATAAGAAGAAATATATGTTGTGCTTACAATAATATGGATATTTCCTGATACCTTTTTTCTTCTCTGAAATAAGAAATATTATTTAAGGTCAGTAATATGGAGTAGCATATACTAATGGTTCGTGTTTTCGGCACTGAACAATAAAAAAGCGATCTGTCCTCAGCAAGTGATTTGGTTTTATGTTGCTGCTGTCTACGCAGCTGTAACGAGCACTAGCCGAGTGTTGTTTCAGCGTGAGTTACTGCAATGTTTGCCCCCCCCCCGGACGCAGCAACGGTCCAGGGGATTGAGCAAGCATGACAATCTACGAACTTCAATGAATAAGTGAAAGCTTGGTACATGCTACCGAATTATACTCGCTAGTATATGACGGCTGCTCTATCTTTAGTAATCTCATAGAGTTACCGCATGAATTTCTGAAATGCATTGTTATTTGAAAAAAAACAAGGGCACAAAACTTCTAAATGTTTCTGTTGTGATTGTTGACTACTATTAAAAGGCGTTCCACTCCTTACCATCTGGTCTTTTCAGTAAATGTATTTTTAAAAATATTGTTCTTGTTCTGAGAAAATAGTGATTACTTTAAGGAAATTGCCTTCGCTGTTCTTTGTTGACCAAGGAAGTCGAAGATGTAATGTGTTTTAGCCATGACTATAGAGGTAATTTATCTTTCACTGCTTTATAATTAATATATCTAGACGTACAATATCAACTTCAATTTAGTTTCTGCTTTATGTTTGACATGGTTTCCATTTCTAAAATGAAATGATCTCATAGAAAGCTACGTCAAGAAAGTGCTGTGTGAAGTAGAAAAAGGAGTGGCATTATGAAGAGCTGCTGCAGCAGTTATTTGGTTTCGATTTGGTAACAGAGAGTGAGAGAGAAAGAGGGAGGCAGAAAATCTAAAAACAAATGAACCGAATGAAGGAATGATAGAACAAACACAGAAAAGAATAATCGCTGTAACAAGATAACTTGTGTTGAAGAACTGTAGATTGTATGTACGTTTGAATTGTCATTGCAGGATCTTACATTGACTTAAACGATATCATTAAAAAGTACTCTACGGTCGAATGCATTTCTGCCTTGCAATGCGTCAACAAATATTCAGTTGTAAATATTGTCTGGATTGATGAATTTATCTAGCTTTTAGGATATAAATCAGTTAAGCACTTAAGATCATTATATAAAAACTATGCTCAAACTAACAGGTTTTCTTACAACTAAAAATATAAGGATACGTTTTTATTACGGTGTAGTACTATTGTAAATTAAGGATGCTTTAAGCGAAAAGTATACAGATTAGTGTGGGAAATAAGTGCAACAATGAACAAATGGTGCATGCACTTCCCTTGGTCCAGTTCCCTCTGTTTTCTTCCTTCAGACACGACTGTGTAAATATGTAAATATAGGTGTCTCTTTCTTATCTATGTACTATACGCTTACTTTCTCCTTCTGTCTTTTAGCTCTCATTCTTTTTTGTTTATGTGTCACTGTCCTTTTCTTCGTTAATGTTACTGATTTAGGGATTTCTTAATACATTTTCATTCGGTCTCTATTCATTACACTTTCGATAAACTCTCAACCATTGTTTTGTCTATAGTCCTGTTCCCATCTTCACTGCATAATTTCTGACTCCCAATTCCTTTCAGAACTTTATAAACGTGCGCCTGCACACTCATAAAGGACGAATATTTGTTTAAATGATATATTTGACAGATGCAGGTATAGCTTAAATTAATTATGGCTACAATGCCATAGTTTATGCACACGTGTGTATATGTGTGCATGTGTGTATGTATGTATATTTGTATATAAATTGGTTTACCAAAACTACATAAAATAAAGCCTGTGATTTTGTACAGCTTAGTAACTTTGAGACAACTTGAAATGTTTTCGAAATTAAATCAACTTTTTATGGGGAATGGGACTTTTATACTTGATTGATTTCAGTCTCTGGTAGTTTCACCTAATTTTATTTAATTATTATTTGTTTGATTGTTTGTTTGTGTAATTTTAATTTGTGTTTTGTAAATTGCTCTCAGTGACTCTTTTTGCTTGGAAATTTTTAAATACTTTTATTGTCTTCAGATGTATATAATTATTCTAATATTCTAATACCATTACCCGAATGTAGATTTTTTTTAATACTCTAAGTTCAAAATATCGAGGATAATACATTATGCAATATATATTTAATATATACCGCTGTATGTCTAAACCATATGGCTAAGAACTTCAAATGGACAATATTCATGAGTAATTCTGGGGAATATTATTTTGTATATATATCAAAGACGAAATCATTCATATTTGAGATTGCGTTTGGTATTTGTTGATTTATTAGAGATAATCATCAGTGAATGCTTTCGATTTTTAGTACCTGTATTTGAGGGCGTTTCTTCAGCATCTATAAGCACAAAAATATATAGTAAAATCAACATGTTGTCATAGACTAATGTTATTAATATTTTCCGATGAAAATATACCTGTGCGATGTTTCGTGTATTGCTCACCCACGAGATATTTTAACTAGTTCATTTGAATAAATTGTATGACATTTATTTCTTTATAAATAGTAAACAACGTTTCCTTCCCTAGCACTGTTAGCATTCTATGACTAAGTTATATTTGTATATTATTAGTTTCGCTAAATATATGGAGAAGAAGATCGTATTGTCTTGTAGAACTAAATGCATAACTTGAAATAGCTTAATTGTTTATAAATCTTGCAGAGAATATAAAAGGGAAGTTTGAATTCAAACTGAAGATGTCAGGCAAATATTAATATTTTCAATGTGGACTGAGAACGAATACTATGGTGGCTAAAATCGAATAATTTCTGGACCACATAGTTTACTCTATTTATTCACGTACTAATGTATTATGAATTTAGATGAGCCTGGATTTGGGCTTGCCATTCACCCTTCCACGCTGAAAAATTCAAATATGTGCACAGGCGACTGTCAAAGTTTGTAATCTTGGCCAAGGAAGTAAATCACCATTATCCGAACATGTATGTTGCGTGACTTGTGAGGCGTGTAGGAGATTATGTGTTGTTCCCTGAAGCCTGGGCATCGACACAGTTTGCGTAAACTCAAAACACATTTAGAGAAAACATAACACAGTTAAAAGTCAATATGTTCACAGCTTCTCATTTTCACTAAAGTACAGAAATTTTCAGGTGTGCACATATTTGAGAAGATACAATAATTACTATAATAACAAGTATCGTTTCTCTCAAATATTTTCATGTTTTCATTTCAATAATTTCATACTTATTTTTGTTTACCACCTCTCTTCTAGAGCAAAACAGCGCTCGATTTTCTTGACCTTTTATGCATTTATTATTCTTATTCAGGTTCACAGCAATATTTATATGGTGAAACAAATCTATAAATTACTTCATAATCTTATATTAAAGTATTAGTGTATTAATGTCTTAGTATACAATTTCTAACTATTTAGCAGTCTATATGTATTTAAGAATTTCATCGATATATACCCCAAATTAAAAGACAGATATGCCATAGAACGTGATGTAACAATAATATTTTCTATTATCGGCATAAGGCCTGAAATTTTGGGGGAGGGGTACAGTCGATTACATCTACCACAATGCTCAAATAATACTTATTTCATGGACATCAAAAGGATAAAAGGCAAAGAACATAGCTACGATAGAAATGCCACTGGGAATTCCGTCCAGCATGGTTCTGATTCAGCCTTCTCATCGCCTTAAGAGAAGTAACAGTAATGACGATGCGCTGTCGTCACCAAAATAAATCAACTTCACAATCGCCACTAGGCCTACTACTTTTCTCTGATTTAAATAATCAACCACCATCACAATTATTCTTACTGCTATACTATCATATCAATAATAAATATTACGTCGGTCAATACCACCTTTAATTGTATCGTTAACCTGAATTATGCTTCCACATCCACTACTCTATAGAGCAGCAGCACGAAAACTACAACCACAAATAACACCAAAGGAAGACCTTCTAGCAAATTCATCGCCAATTCCATGCCAAGTAGGCACTATAAATACATTAGATTTCTTGTATATTTCGTTCATTTGTTTCTATTCGCCCATTTATATTTTATGTGGTTCTTATTTCCTAAAATTGTAGGGCGCGTGAAAAGCAAACCAAAGAAGTAAATACATAACCCATCATATATTCACATACATAAATAGATGTAGTAGTTTCAAGTAATAAGAGCTCCTGACAATTTTGAAAACCCATTTTCAGAGTACACATAACTTAATATTAATACAGTATACTTATGAACACCAATTGTAATGATATTTTCCCGTTATACCTTTGTATTCTTTTCACAAAAATTTCACTATTACACTTTTCCCCAATTGGTAAAACATTGCCATTCAAGAAATTCTGAAATATTGGCTAAATTGATTCAAAGATTGGAGAGTATTGAATAAGCATCAATCAAAATATAAAACTTTTTTTGTATCACTCTTACAAACTTTGGTGTCTCCAATGATACTATGAGTACTCGAACACAAAAGAAAAATATTTATGTGTATGCAACATTTTCTGTAATGTTTATTAGATTCGTAGCTGGCGAAGAAGAATACGTAGATGTCTCCACAATTTAGCCAAGTTTTTTTACTCATAATATTTTGGACATATAAGAACCAATCCCCATTCCAGTAATACCAGCAATTATTTTTACAGATAATGCTCACTTCTTTGTTACAAGTGGTGTTCCTTCAATATATTAATTATCAATCTTTTACAATCGTAAATAGCACGCGGAATCAATACTTCACTTATCTATATCACTTTAGAATAGTTGACACGATCGATTGTCTGTTAAGTCGACAGTGCTATGACAGCTTTGTATTAATGCAATTTCTTTAAAATCTCCTCACTACATTCTGATGATTTCTCTAAATTCACTCACAATGGAATTTCTTCGAGCCGATATTTAATACACAAGATAGTACTGGTCAGTTTTACGTTGGACTTAACTGTCTACTTTGAAACATCTTTCGATTTGCTATAAATGTGTACACCATGACCAAATTTTCTCTTTTATTAATTATGAGTATATATATATATACACTAATGTATGTATTACAATATTCAATTTTGCCCTACAGATGTACATTGACATAATCACTACCGTTCAAATTATTAAATTCTGAAAAAGAAAGAAAAAATGTTTAATTTGAAAGAAACTTTTTTATTGCGACTACCAAATACATTTATAGATTACGCCTTGTATCAAAAGTCGAACAAGAAATATCAATATCTTAAAGAATTATGTGAATATATTCGTTTCAATGGAATATTTTGTTATCTGATCTTTAGAAATACGACGAAAATTTTATTGCATTCCAAAGTAAGCTAAAAATTCACACAATGAAAAGCAACAAAAATATGCATAGCACATATTCAAAGAAATTACATATAATCTTTCTTAACAATTGTAACAATAAAAAATTACATTAATTTTTGCAACATATGTTAGTATTTATACGATGATGGAAGAGAGTATTACACAATAAATACGAAACTACAAAATATAGACTAGAGAGTGGCCTGGGTTTTCTGAGAATATCATATATGGAAAAATATCATAACATTGTCAAAATGTCATTTTTCCAGAGGACAGTCTGTCTTGGTCTATTTGGACAATTTTTTCTATAACATTATCTAGTTGATGGGGTTCAGGCACCGCCAGATATTCTTTTTGTAAAAATACTGTATTTATTGGTATTTTGCAATTATGATAGCACTCGTTTATGATTTAATGATGATTTGGTTGTTGTTTCTAGCAAGTTTAGGTAGTAAAGATGATAAGTTTTTCTAGATTCTATTTCTTAGATTTTTATATGATTGTAAATCAGTTGTGCTATTATGTACTATTGTTAAATTGTATAAAATAACCATCACATTCGCAGTTTTAAGTGAATTGATAGTGATGAAGTCTCTTGTGGATTTATAACGTGTGGTTTAAAAACTATGGCATTTCCTTCTTCAACAATTTCATATATCTATATATTGTTTCATATTTTTTGTTGTACCAAAATTTCGTTTACTACTCCGAACGTTTGAAATATTTTCAAATACGATATCAGAAATGTAAAAGAAACTGGCATTCACTTGTAATCTTGTCAAATATTGAGCAGCTAAGATATTAACAAAACGAAGGAAAATATAATCAGTCTGGCCATGGCTCCAAGAAAATCATTTTCTTGGGTAAATTAGACTCCGGTTGTGTTTTAATTTAAAACTTAGAGGGAGACCTTACTCAATACACATACATCATCTGGCTATTTCATATTTCTGCCAATTTGCTGCCATTGTAGGTATGAAATAATATTGATTTCTAACTGTAGTTCAAGGTCCAGGTTTAGAAATGTAAAACGTTCTCAAATAATTTTACAATTTTCTTTCTCCACCCTCAGGGTAAGAATTATGCAAAAGAACATTACTAATAGTGTAACGTATTTATTCTCCGCCCTACCGTTTCTGCCTGCTCAATATCCCTGACAATATATATTATTGTCATAGATTATTACATTCGTTTAGAGTTGTTTTTTGTTTAGTTAATATTACAACCCTTTCGTCTTTTATCTTAGAATTACTGAGTAGTAAATAGTCACATTTGCTAATCTAAAACATGTATTGAGGTTGTGTGAAGCTGAGCCGTATCTCACACAATGCACTCTCAAACTATTATGAGATGCATATAGTATAATATATTTTCCTAATGATCATCTACTTCAAATTATAGTCTGACATGAATAACATTCTGACTGTCGCTACGCCACTGTCGTAAAGGGCCTCCAAGTAAAATCGAAACTAGCTTCATAGACTTTATATTCTCACATCGGTATCATGTTTGACACATTCTGTTGTCCTATTAATATTACTTTCATCTGATATCACGCAAAGCTGCTATATTTCAGAAGAATGAAACAGTTATTGTACACGAAATGACAATCGAAAACAAGTTACATTGTACAATCATAGAGTTTTGCTCTGCGTCACCTGTTTCAGTAATCATATTTGTTTCTCTTACAGTGAGAATGTGGACACTAAATATCAGGGAAAGGTATAATGTAGTATTGGAATGTTTATGTTTTCCCAAAAGGATTGCTCTTTTTAGAAAAGTGAACTTTCGTCAACTAAAAGTCGAAACAAGGAGCTTTTTCCTTGCTCAACAACATTATGTTGTGCTATTGATTAGTATATAAAAAAGCAAATAAAATAAACTATAAAAAAATAAAAAATAAAACTTGAAAGAGAAAATAAAGAAAAATGGGGAAAGCGAAAAAGTTTTAGAAAGCGAGAAATAGACATAAATAAATTAAGAGAACTTGAGCGAGAAAGTGTAGATGAATTACCGAGAGAATACTGATAAATATAAAGCAATTTAAATGAGCTCTACTAAAATATGGGGTCGAATTTTACTATACAGACACATAGTCTTTAGTCTTTATTAGATGAAGATAAATGACCATTTATCTTGCTGTACCAAAATGATTTATCACGTCTCTAGTCACCCCTCAGCACTTTCTAACCTGCAGTATATATTCGATTTCAATTCTACATACTTCTTTTTTTACTCGTCGTTTTACATCCATTTAAAACTGCACAAATACAAAATACAACTGTTTTTATTAGATAACAAATAGATAGGAATACAGACAATCAGACAAATAAATGGATACACAGATAGGCACACAGACTCACTCAATCAAACATAACTTTTTTGTATGTGTACGCTAATCATGTTTCTCTAAATGACTGTGTCGCGAGGCCAAATGTGTTGCTAAATAGTCTACGAATAGGATTCACTACTTAATCGGAAAAGGTTTCCTCTTTTCTTTAATATTTATATTTTCAATAAGTTGTTCATATTTCACGTGCACATTTAGTAGAAGAAAATCAGTAACACTAACGTACGGAATTATTAACTTTCTACGCATGGCCCATATTTTCATTTATGCATCTTTGTTTATACTACTTTCCCCGATTTTTCCAAGACAGAAGTGAAAGACATTTTTTCATGCAGAATAATGAAGGATAATTTTGGCCGTGAACATTATTGTATCGTACCCTATGGTGGTGCTTGGCAGAATAGAACGTCGGAAAATATTTCGCATTATTTATTTATGGCTTTTTACGTTCTGAGTTCAAATACCGCGAAAGCATCTTCGCTTTCATCCTTTCAGGTTCAATGAAAGTAATTACCAGTTAAGTACTGGATTCTTTGGTGTCGACTACTGCTGTTTCCTTCAAATATACCGATCTTGGGCCTAAATCTCAAACAATAGTCTTATTGTGGCCAGCTTGTTGGTGAATGTAACCTGAGTAAATAAATTATAGAAAGAAAATTATATATATATATATATATATATATATAATATATATATATAATATATATATATATATATATAGATAAATAGATAGATATAGTTATATATATATATACATATATATATATACAAACCTATATGTATAAATATATGTGCATATATATCTATTTATATATATATACATATATAAACATACATGCAAACATACATATATACACACACATACATGCACTTATATATATCTATGTGTGTGTGTGTGTGTGTATTCTACGAGCCAGAGTTAGTAGAATAGTTTCGATTCACAACCATAATCCCCTACTTTTGAGAGAGATATGTTTGGTTTTCAAGATCACCATGAAACCTTATTTTATTTAGATTCAGTATGAATATAATGCATAAACATTAATTATGGCCGATTCATTCTGTGTAGGAAACCATAATTTCGGATCGCTATATTGGATAAAGTAAGCTTAAAATGAAGGCAAATGGGTCTATTATTGAAACTGCTGAAGAATAATATGTTGTGGTTAAATGCGATGTAAATATATCCGATAGCAATTTTTACTTGCATGCTGCATTTATATCTAAGCTCATCACCTGGATTCATTATGTATTGATTTTGTAAAGAGTCGGGAAGTTTGCATCGCGCATACGAGTGATAGGTTACCTCGCGCTTCTATAAACATCAAATAGTTAGAAAGCTGTCTTTCGCCTCCCCATTTTCCAATCTGCCATATAGAAAAATAGTTGTCAAGATCTTTATAGCAGATCGCAATGTAGCCTTGGAGCAAAAATGATATTATAGAGAAATGCCATAATTTTGCAAAGTTAACCTCTTGAAGACATTATCATCTAAGGGCTACTACGGCCAACTTTGGATGCAATCTCATTAACAAGAAAACCACTTAAATTTTTGGCCAGATTCTTTATTTTCATTTCTAAAATTTTACTTTCAATTTGTAAAGTACTGATAAGCTTACCGGTAATCGATTCTGAAACGTGTCTCCCTGTGTTGTTTTCCAACCTTAATTATCATAACACTTTGCCTATAAGATAATCCATATTCGTACTACATCTATTGTTATCCATTGACCACGGTATCCATTACTCGGTTTTAAACATTCAATTTAGTGAATGAAAAACGCTCGACCCAAAAGTGTGTTACGATAAACGCAATACAATCACCAGTACTTATTATATCAATGCTTCTATTTTGCTTCTAAGTTTGTGTATGTGCATGTGTGTTTGTTTGTGTGTGTGTGTGTGTGTGTGTGTGTGTGGTGTGTGTGTGTGTGTGGTGTGTGTGTGTGTGTGTGTGTGTGTGTGTGTGGCCAAGGTATTTATATCGGAGTAGCTAAGATTTGTCAAATGTTTATAATTTAGTATCAAGTGAGACAATATTTCATCGCCTTATAATGAGTTGCAGCTTCGAAACAATGCACTTTTGTTAGTAGTTAGTGCTCAATTTATGCACATATACTTGTATTATTTAAGTCTTCATTTCCTCTATGGTGTGAACGATTACACACTTTACTTGAACGTCTCTCATTTAAAAATAAAACATTCAGTATGCATCTCCAATTAGAAAGCAATCGGCGTAATTATTAGTCGCTTACTTGATTGCTATTTCTAGCAACATTTGCCAAAATTACACTTTTGCTGGAGGAATAATATTGGCAGACATAGGGAAGGTCTGATGCATATAATTTACGCTTCTAAGTAACTGTAGTTAAAGAAGTTGGTACTGAAATATATTTTCGAAAGCACCATCATTTAGTAAAATAATCATTGGCCAAGTGTTTATATATATGTATCTACACGCAGGAAAATAATTTTATGGTACTAGATATTATTTAAACATGGATCAGCATTACGTGTAAATACACACGAACAATGACAAGCGGACCGTGAACATTGCAGGAAACATAAAATCACACTACGTATACATTATGCCAATTTTCACTATGATTAAGGGTGTGATTTCAGGCAGATATAGCTTCTGAATTTTAATAAAGTTAAGTGACAGTGTGTACACTATCTCGCTGGGACTTGCAGATTTTCTTTCGCCAGGTAGAGAATATTACGCAATTCGATGTAAATATGCTTTTTTTACAGTGCTCTGTTATCTGTGTAGTGTAATTCTTATTTGTGTACGAAGTGAATTTGAAGCTTATTTTCCAATGTATAATTCAGCATTAACACTTTTCATCTGTTCGGCGTCAAAGAAGGCTTGATTTTCAACATTGATTTCCTCATTGCAGAGAAAGCATATTTTTGATTTGTTTACGTAGGTGGAAAGAACCGAAACAACAGAAACAAAACAAAACATTTCAAACGCGTTTACCTTCCTTTCTTTATAAATTTCGAAGATTTCTCAAAATTTCGAAATGTGCATTAACATTATATATAATTTATGTAGTATTTCATCAGGTAGAGGGTATATACAGGTAAATACCTCATATCGCAAAACAATGTTATAAAATTATATGCAGTCTCTAAACCATGCTTATAACATTAATATGCACAATCAAATATATATCCTTAATACGAAAGAATACTTAAATCAATAATCCAACCAACCACATCCATCCATATATATGTACATACATATATATACATACCCATATATATATAAACACACATGAACACATTCACACAGACGCACATACACACTCATACACACACATATTATTAATGGAATTCGATTTTCCGCTCGGTGTCACAGTCACGCTGTGAATAAAAGATAACAACAAATGATATAACGATTGCCATTTTACTTTTGTTGACAAAGGTGTATTATGCAACTGCGACTGATTAGATTTATATACACATATGAGCGAATATTATCACATTCGTTAGTAATATAACCACATTTGCTAAACCAGTTATGCAAAACCCATTACAACCTATGGCATCTTTTAGGAGGTTTTTATGGGCTGTCAGTTAAAATATCCACGACAGTTCTCGTGCCGAAATGCAAAGAAAATCTTGTTGAATATCCGCCATTTACGTTATAAATAATTGCGGTTTTGTTTGCGAGAAGCCGTCAACAAATATATCCCAACTTCTTTTTTCCATCTGATACCAATATCCGCTTTTTCTTCTGTCACTCTTACATATTTTATATATGATAATTATACAAGTTTTCTTTTTATATATTGACAACAGAATAGAGTATTATTGTAAGATATTTAAACCTGAATATATTTTTTAAAAATCGTCATCTTTTTTTATCATCACAAAATTATTTTATTCTTTTCCTTACACTTCTAATCCACTCTCAAAAAGGAATCACTGGATCAAAGTAATATGTCCAAAACCATTGCGGATCATGAAGTATTGCATTTTCTTTCGGAACTTCACATTCTTTTCCTAACACTGCTAGTGCTCAAAACAACAAGACATAATAAAATCATCTTGGATCTAATATTAACAAAATACTTTAGCTCATTCCACAGTATTTCAGTTGAAAACAAGATACCGATTCCACCAAAAGATGTAAACCTAAAAGAAGTCATTGCGAAATTCATAGATTCCACCCAACGATTACGATGGAAAGCCTTATTCTATGATAAAAAGAACCAAACAAAGACCAACTATCACAACAACAGCAAAGATTCCTCCGATAAACGCTAAATCATTCTGACGATTTTTGTTAAATGGAACGAGATAAATGCAAATTTACTTTGAAATAACAAACTGAAACAGCTGTAAATATTTTTGAACTACAATTAAACTCTGATCTTTTAATACCAATTATAAACTTCTAGTTGTTAATTGTTGCTCCATTTCTTTTCTTATCTGAATATGTCGACAGATTATAGATTAAATATACATATATATATATATATATATATATATTATATATATATATATATACAGAACGAAGGAAAGGGCGAGATGGAAAGATTGATAGATATATGGATAGATAGGTAGAGACATGTAGAAAATATACATATATAAAATATGTGTGTGCGAGTGTGTACGTATATAAAATTATATTAAATATGAATACTAGCATGTGAACACAAATAACATGCATGTATATATATATATATATATTATATATATGTATATATATGTGTGTATATATATACATATATATATACATGTATGATATTTGTGTTCACATGCTAGTATTCATATTAATATAATTTTATATACGTACACACACGCACACACATATTTATATATATATATGTGTATATATATATATATATATATATATATATATATATATATATATATATATATTTATACATATTCCTAGATGTGCAGATACATATACGTGAATATACATATATATATATATATATATACATGTATGATATTTGTGTTCACATGCTAGTATTCATATTAATATAATTTTATATACGTACACACACGCACACACATATTTATATATATATATTATATATATGTATATATTTACATATACATATATACATACATATATATATGTACATACATATATATATGTACATACATATATATATGTACATACATATATATATGTACATACATATATATATGTACATATATATATATATATATTATATATATATATATATATATATATATATATATATATATATATATATATATATATAAATATATTTATAATCATATATATATATTTAGATATAGATATGTGTACGTTTGTACGTGTATGTATTTATATATGTGTGAGTGTAAGTTTGTGTTTGTGTGTATACACGCACACATACATATGTATGCGTATATCTATAAAAAATACACTGAGATATCGAAACATATATAAAGCAATAAATTTTCGTTGAAAGAAAAAAAACGAATACAAAATTATTTCACCAGAAAGTGGAAGATTAGGTACACGTAAATAAATTACTGAGTTTATAAGCAATTACCGACTTCTTTCCTTATTCATCCTGTACGCTTCACCTTTGTGCTAGAGAAGCTAATACCTTAGATAGCATTTGCAGTATCGTATATGAGAAAAATTCAAACATTCTCATCAACTTGCAGTTCCTATCAAATTGAAATTCTATGTTACGTAATGTAATTTTATTGCAAATAATTGTGTTTGTTTATTATTATTCCTATCACTAAATCATTATCTAAAATTTTCCAAATTGAAAATTATGTTTGTTTTCATAATTTTTTTTTATTATTATTTCACCTTTCATGTGACGTGTGTGTGTATGTGTGGGTGTATTTTTTGTTTGTGTGTGTGTGTGTGTGTGTGTGTGTGTGTGTGTGCGTGTTTGTTTGTGTGTGCGTGAGTATCTTTAGAAAGTAAAAATTTCGATTAGGCGAAGGATGAGGAATTCAGTGGTACTGCTGTTGCAGCTACTGCATCTGTTCTTATTATTCAGTAATGATAATAATGATAAGGAGAAGAAGAAAAAGAAGAAGAAAAATAAGAAAATGAAGAAGAAGAAGAAGAAGAAGAAGAAGAAGAAGAAGAAAGAAGAAGAAGAAGAAGAAAATCAACGAAAAGAAGAAATTTGATAATAATACTGAGAAAAATATTAATGATGATGATCAAGATGAGGTTGAGGGTGATGAAGATGATCTTGGTGAAGTTGATTGTGATGTTGAAGATGATGGAGATAATATAAAATAGTGTTGGTGATAAGCATGAGAGTTATCAAAATTATTGCTATCTTGGGCAGATATATGATTAAAGATTTTAAGGAGGGAAAAGAAAATATTATATACATATGATAATATATGATTTACCGAATAAGCTGTTTTATATTCGGCAGTGGTGTCTGAGGGTTCTGCTTAAAATTATATATACCTAATGTATTTTTAAGAAAGCCTTCGTGCTGAGAAAGTGTAGATGATGGAACAACTAAAAGAATATGACTAGAAAAAAA
>NC_043000.1:143828016-143838016 GCF_006345805.1 Octopus sinensis | reverse complement strand
TAAGAACAAAATTTTGCGCTCCCACGCACTCTTTCTCGGACACATGCACACATACACACGCCTATATGAATATATGTATGTGTATATAAATCTGTATTTCCATCCCTATCTATCAATATATCTATTTATATTACTGACTAGCTGTTTTTTATCTCTCTGCCTTTCCTTATGTATGTATGTATATATATATATATATATATATATATATATATATATATCACGTGATCACGTAACCGACCAGACCATCAGATGCTGTTACACATCGCTGGTCACAATGCGTTCGCATTGTTTTAGCCTTCAAATGACGCCACCCCGCTGGCTAAGCGAGCAGGCCAACAGAAGAAAGAGTGAGAGAAAGAGTGGTGGAAGAGTACAGCAGGGATCACCCCCCCCCCTGCCGGAGCACGTGGAGCTTTTAGGTGTTTTTGCTCAATAAACACTCACAAGGCCCGGTCTGGGAATCGAAACCGCGATCCTACGACCGCGAGTCCGCTGCCTTAATCACTGGGCCATTGCGCCTCCACACACACACACACACACACACACACACATATATATATATATATATATGTGTATGTATGTATGTATGTATGTATCTATGTATATGCATACACACACGCATACACGCGTAGATACTCAAATAAACTATGTTCATGTGCATACGGACATTTACAGAAAGTGAACGGGGAAAATAATCTATTCAGTTGGGCATCTGTCTATGAAGGCAGGGCGTAGCCAATCTAGTTTCCTTTTAGTTGCTATTTAAAAAAGCATATGAGTATTCAAGTATTATCATTGTTATTATTAAAATCGAAAGAAATAGTTACTACTTTCATTGGTAGTATTTTTTAACCTATAGCGGCATTAGTGAGATGCTGCTAGTTTTGTTGGCGTTCTTGGCGTTGGTGGTGGCGTTACTTGCTACGGTTGTATCGGTATTTTCATTAGAGTTTCGAAATCATTAACAGTCACATATCATACGCACGTTGCAGATTCATTTTAATACATCTCATTTTTACACGAACTGTTCGGCTTCGTGTATTGAGGCTTTTGTAACGAAAAGGTCAGTAGTCAACAACAAAAAAACACAAATTATTTTCAAAATCTTAAACTAATCATTATGAAAGAAAAAAAAAAAAGTAATGAATTAAGCTAAAAAATACGTATAGTAAAATAAAATAAATATAATGACCACACATGAAGTATTCAGAATTGTAAAAGTTGAACTTTCGTTCCGGCAAACATATTGGCATATCACGTTGCCAAAGTTAAGTCTGAATACATCTCACCTTCATAACATAGCTGGAATTCCAACATACAATATCGGAAAACCTTTCTTAAACATTGTATTAATTTTCTTGTCTTTTGCCACGAGGTGTCTGTCTACTGCTTTGCATAGTTTTTAGTTTTTGGCAGTTCAAATGCTGATTCTTAACAATATTTCTTTCAACGTTCTTTTGCTATTAAACTGTGATATTTATCCTTTCAGTTGCAACGCATTTTTTTCTGAAAATTTAAACAGCTATTTCTATTATTGCCTGAGGTGACATTTGATGTACAGTACATTTCAATTAGCTATATATATTAGCTTTAAATACCAGTGGTTTAAGGAAAGGCATGAATGCCTTGACATCTAAAATCGTTATTTGTATTTATATGTCATTGTTCTCCTGAAATTGCAGTGGTTTTCGATTTGCAAATAACTTTACAGTGAAGAGTATTAACAGAACAATATCGACTCAGAATCGAATAGTCTTCCCTAATGCCCTAGGGACGCATTTAAAAAAAATAGAGATACTTTCTTTCTGAATTTTGTGAAATGTGTTGAAGTTGTGTAGCAAATATATTCATGCTTATAAACTTGGGATTTGAAAAAGTGGCTGAGCTGTCAAAACCTTTATTATTATCATTGTAGCCTTCTGGGGTTATTATGAAATTTAACTGGATGGGACACATTTACAATTCTATTTACATTACGCGGTTCATTACTTAAAATTCATGACAGTAATGAATCTCTAGTGTAAAGTTATCCCTTTCCTCCTTTCTAGAATTTGCAATACGATGTACTGTTTTAAATTAGTGGTTTCTATTCAATCTTTAGTGAAACGAGAATGTTTTCACAGCCCATTTCGTACGGATACTCTAAAATTCTGTTAATAACCATTTGTGCAAATTATTACAATATAGCTTTTGAAGAAATGGCCCATAGATTTGAGTCTCTTTTACGTATTATGATATTAAATATGACTTCGATTCCAAGCGATTTGTCATTTAATTAAATCAATTAATATATCATTAATCAAGAAAACCAATCACCACCTAGACATTCAAAAGCATGTAAAAAATCAAACACCGTCTTTAATCAACAATCAACTTATTTAATCAATGACATTCAAATAACTAATTACTCGATCATTCTATCATTCAATGGAAACCAACACATTAATTAATCAATCAGAATTTCGTTAAACTTATCAAAGAAAATCAATATCCAATCGAGATTTAAAAACAAGAGATATTTACCAGAATAAACACCCAATAAACATGCAATCTTTCCTATCTGTTTAAGCCTTCATTTACAATTACTCGTAAAATGGTTATATTCATAAAGCCATTAATGCTAGTTAAAGATATTTACAATGACTATAATTCTAATAATAATTATTTAATAATATATTTTTTCATCGTACGATTTCATTGTTTATTTTATTTTTGCTTTAGCTCTTATTTTAATTCCATTCTTACGTACCATTCATTAAAATTTTTTGTTGTATTTTCTTTTGTCTTGCCATTGTCATGATCTTGGAGACTTAGCAATTATTGCTTGGATCGATTCCCAGTAAATTTGACAGTTTTCCAAGCAAAAGCAATCACAGATGTCAATGTAAAAGGGAGACTTTGCGTGACTTGATTTGTAATTGGCTTTACTTCAGATGATGGCAAGCATTTAGACGAGACATATCGAATAACACTTGACAAAAAACAGCTATACTACTAAAATAAATAATTCCGTGTTAAAAATGATTATAAAGACATGTATATACGTAAACACAATCATACACATACACTTACCACAGACATATATGTATATACATGTATGTATACATGCATACATACATAAACATACATATATATATATATACATACAATCATACATACATATATATACATACACACACACTTATATGTATATATATATATATATATATATATATATATATATATATATATATATATATATATACTTATGTGTTTAAATTCATACAAAATTGCAAGACACAGTCATACGGGATAATTTGAATCTTTAAAACGAAAATTGAAAGAGTGAACGTCACTGTCAAAGTAATCTTTGCATGCACACTTATAAACTTATATATTTATCTATGTAAATATATTTGTCTTTAACGTATACATTCACATACGTTAATATCCCTCACGACAATATAATATAATTCCTCCAAATATACTCAAAAATAAACATTAGATCGAAGTACTTATCTCGATTATCTTGATGTCCTCATTATACAAGCAAAAGTTTTCTAATGAAAATATATAATTCATGGAATCAACTCTTTATCGCCGATATACTCGGAAGCACGTGGAAATTAAAGTTGCGGTTGTCGGCGACGTTAATAGTAAGAGAGTGTAGAGAATTTGCAGACGTTTGTATGTTGAAGTGAAACGGTATTTCGATGCATTTTAAAAGCAACAACATTTCGATACAAAACACATATGCTAGTTGCAGAAGTTACCCGCTTTAACACCCAACACCCTCTCTCTCTCTCTCTCCCTGTTTCCCTCTCGAGAGAGCTCTTTATATTATAATTATCTATTGTTATTATTATTGATATTATTATTACTACCGTCATCATCATTATCAACATCATCATCATCATCATCATCATCATCATCAACGTCCCCTCCTCCTCCTGTTCCTCCTCCTCTTCATCATCCATTATCATCACCAAGGCGGTGATCTGACAGAATTATTAACAGCATCTAATCCTACAGTACGTTTTCAGTTCAAAATTCGCCAAGGCTGACAGTCCTTTTCAATGTCCCTCCGTTAAAACCCTGAGTTCGATATATTCGATTAAGCCTCTGCCACAAAATTCCAGGTCTCGTGCCTATAGTAGGAAATATAATTATTATACTATTTATTTTTGCCGAGTGTTTTCTATATTATTATTCGGTCTTTGGCGAAATTATTTTTTGCTTTTATCACTTCAGGGTCAATAACTCCAAAAATATTAACACTAGAGTTAATGCAAACTCGCTGATGTTTGAGCGAGTCCGATGAGTTCATATATGTGAATATATTATTTGTCTATGGAATTGTAGTAGTTAGGATCTACATTAGTCTCAATAAATGGAACCAGAAACGAAAATTCATTTAAAACATTTCAAACCATGAAAAATCTTTTAAAACTTTATTAGGCTATCATTGACTTCTCTATTTTTCCTTCAAAATATATGTCGAGAATACGGGACAAATTTTACTGAGAATACCAGTGAGACTAACATGTAAATTATTATTTCTTGATTTTGTTATAAATCTTTTCTTAATTCGAGTTCGAATAAATTGCATTGATTTGTTTCCCTACTACAAAGGCAATCAGTTGAGTGCGCATAACTTGACAATAGAACAACCATACTTTCATTCATTTCTCAGTTATTCCTCTTTCTATAAGGAATTTTGTTTTCTAATTCATTTACTTTTGTTTGCTTCAATTAGAAATCTTCTATTCTAATTATTTCACTTCCTTACGAATATAAGTTTGTATTAAACAAGCACCTGCCATATATTTTGAAGATGTAAGATTAATCTAGGTTTATTTTCACCATAGATAAATATGTAACGTCGGGTCAAGCCAAGACCGTGACTCAGTATTGCCTTTTCAATATGGCATTTACAAAAGAAATATTGCGGCACAATATCACAATTTGCAAGGAGCGGAATAATAAAATGCATTGCGTAAAAGGGGGAAAAATTAGCGAAATTGAAATTGTGTGTTAATAAATACACTGAAAATTGTATTTAATTTTCAAGCTGAATCTCTGTTTTCAGCTATGATTCCCATTTGCAATTGTTTTCATATTTTAGCATTTTATCAGAAAATGATGCCTTTACTAAATATTTTCCTGCAGATCCAGGAGAAAAGCTTACTGTTATAAATCTATGCAATCTACTTCTAGATTTGTATTATTTGCATTATTTATATATATAGCGTTGCTATGTAGCGGTCTTACTACATATAAAACTTATTAGATGATACCGTGCACTAAGATTTCTATAGACTATTTATTATTTGATTTTCAAACTCGAAAGTGGATCTAGTAATAGACATTTTATGTAGTCTTCTAACTACTTAAATAATTAGTCTATAATGTATAAATTTAATTTAAAAAATCAGTTAAATATATCAAAACTCTATCACATTAATTTGATATTGATAATTTTGATAACATTTAGAGCTAGATTATTACAAACCAGATATCTCTATACTAACAAAAATAACGCAACACTGAAAACTGCATTAAAAGTATTTAAAGAGACATATATATATATATACATATATATATATATATATATATATATATATATATATATATATATATATATATATATATGAGTGTGTGTGTGTGCATGTATATATGTATTTGTGTGTGTATATAGTAATAATGCAGGTATGTAAATGTGTGTGCATGTATATATGTGTTTTTGATTGTATGTTTGTTTGTGTGTGTCTGTGTGTATGTATGCGAACATATATATGTATATATGCAGTAAAATGTATTATAAAGAAGTAAAGAAAGAAATGTAATACAAATTCTAGTAGATTAACTTTAAAAAGAAAGGTAATCATATTGCCGTATCGGATGCCAATGCTTCATTAAAGGAAAAAATAGGGCCGAAAAAATGTGTACATATACACTTGTCTGTATCTCGTCAATATGAAATATAGGATGGCTACATTCTATAGGAGGAATTATTCTTGCTAAGGTTCTAAACGTTCATCCATTACTGCAGCCCGATTACTGATCGTTTTCTGTAACCTTTTTCGTGCATAATCTCTTTAATATATTTCTACCATCATGATTTCTGTTATGTATGACGACAGAGAAATGCATATAACATTATTATTTTGAACTATAAGAGATATGTTTAAAAAAAACATGATTGCAAGTCAACAGTTGTTAATTGCCAGATGCAGTAATAAAGCCTCGAATATATAAATGCGTAAGCCATGTTAACACTTCATTAAACAATGTAAGTTGACAATAGTAAGGGGCGTTATCGATCGGTGCTATTTAAATTTCCCTCGTGTCTGTAAAAATGTAACAAAAATTCCCTTGGGTGTAATGCATATATGAATCGGATTGAGATCAAGATTTGATTATTTAAAATGTTTTGACGGCCATTTTAACACAGGTGACGAACAACAAGCTCAGAACGTACCAGTAAATAGTCTTCCACGCAGACAGGGTCACAACATTTTCAAAATAATACATTTCACTGGATTGTGTGCAACGGATTGCACTTGGAAGTTATTTTACAGTACATATTTAGAGTAGAGTCCCGGTGTTTCCGGCTCTGATATCATGCTGGCGATGAGTATTGAACTTATCAAATTGGTGTTCATTTGACCAATTATAGATGCGCAATCTTCCATGAACTGCAGAAGAGTTTAGTGGATAAATAATACTTTTATATACAGATTAATTTTAGGCAACTTCGTAGGATTGTTACATCAAAGAAAAGTTTTTTTTTTATAATTTAATTAAGATAAGAAGTCTTTCATTCAATTGTTGTCTACATTTTAAAAGATTCGGGAGGATTGGTACTGAAACAAAGCTACATTTATACACATGCATACACAAAGTTTCTGAAACAAATGTTTTTGTATGCAGGTGTGTGTAGTTGTGTGTTGACATTTGTGTATGTAATCATTTTCTTAGCATCAAAATTGTTACGAAAAATGTTTTCCATTGTCCTGAACATTTTTCAAAGTAGTAAATCTGAAATTAGATTAAAATATATTCACAGTGCTGAATGATGATTCCTTCCCTAAGAACATTATCTCCTTTAGTAATACTGCACGTTTTTAACCGTGAATTGAAACCGACTCAGTGGTTATAACGATGACCACATCTCTTGAAATAATTTGAGGAAAATCTTATCATTTCTTCAATATATTCTTTACTAATTTTGAAGGAATGGAAGAAAACTGAATGGAGGATATACATGCACAAACGCGCACACGCATGCACACACACATGCTTAAAACACACAAATACACACACGTCAACATATCTATCTATCTTTCTATCAATATATATGCACACACACACACACACACACATATATATATATATACAGAGAGGTAAAGAGAGAGAGGTAGAGATAGAGAGCGAGAGGCAAACACCTAGACAGAGAGAAACAGAAATTGTGAGAGAGATGCTTGTATGTATATGCATATACACACACACACACACACCACACATATATATATATATATATATATATATATATATATATATATATATATATATATATATATATATATATATATATATATGCATATAAATATGTGTGTGTGCTTATATGTGAATATGTTTGTTCAAGTATTACACTCAGCGTATTTTTGTAAATTCAAAACGTTCTTATTTGTGTATGTCGTTATATGTATTTCCGTGTTGAATTGTTTGACACAATCATTATCGGACGATAACATCTAACACGTCACACATACAACAGCGTACTTCTTTGAGAAACTCAGCACCACTCCGCACATATATATCCGCAGTCTTTTATGAAAATTCCTTCCTTACAGCACCTGAAACATCACCATTCTCTCTGAAATACAAGCATACAAATAAGAATACGAAGCGAAATACAATAAATAGATAAATAAATACACTATAAACATATGGTAAAGTATTGATGTATAAAGTTAAGTAAATATTATTAAAGCGATATTCTTCAACATTTTGGGTTTCTTATACAAGAATATTGTATAGAAAGACAAAAGCAAAATAAACAACATATAATGCAAAAGAAATTAAAAACATTTCTAAATTCTAGAAGCCCATCTTACGCAGAGGCAATAAGCCTGCGGATAAGAAAAAATTTAGTACGCTAGCTATAGTTTCTATTTGTTGTGTTTTCGTATTCAAAATCACAATATTATGTTGATATACGCATAGATAAGTATGCATGTATGTATGTATGGATGCATCTATGTATGTATATATGTATGTGTGTGTGTAAACATATATATATATATATATATATATATATATATATGCACATACATATAATATATATATATATATATATATATATATATGCACATACATATATATATATATATTATATATATATATATATATATATATATATAACACACACACACTCACACTCACACATACATATATATATACGTACGTGTGTGTGTGTATGTGTGTGTACTTATGTATCACTATTTTTGCGTGTGTGCGTATGTATATGTGTATGTATATCTATGTTACTAAGCCTCCCTCAGCCTATTTCTCCTACGAAGTCCGTAAATAGTAAGACTTCTGGAAATAAATAACTCAGTTAAAAAACAAAAACAAAAAAAATCAAACACACACACACACACACAGAATCATAACGTGTAAGTAGATAACATAAGAAAATAAGTGTATAATAAAAAGCAAACAACACAAACATGAACAAAAGAAATAATCGTTGATGGCTGAAAATAGATGACGGAATTGAACAGAAAATCGATAAAGTGTAAACGATGGGTACACAGCAGATAAGGATTTATGTATGTGAACACGTGAATACATGTATTATATGTGCGTACATGTACATATATTCATTCTTCTATTTGTGCATATTTTATATATATATATAAACCAACGTATGTAAATATGGTACAATGAATGTGCGAATGAATATTTCTATTAGACGAAATTTAGCAAAGATGAGAGCATATATATTTGCTTACAAAATTATACTTATACGTTATATCATACATAAGATATATATATATATATATATATATATATATATATATATGTTTTCCTTTTCTTTTCCACCCTCCTCTCTCCCTATATATATATATAATATATATATATATATATATATATATATATATATATATATATATATATATATGCATACACGCAGACAAATACATGCATGCATACAAATGTTTCATGTTTTTATACATATTCTGCAGTTTCAGTCAACGTGAACTTCGCAATAAACTCGACAATCACACACCTTCAGTAGATGCACAGTTGTTATTTGTACAGTAGCTTAAAAGTAATAACGTTCCTTTCACAGAAAGACAAACAAATGTGTGCGTTTGTGCTTGTGTGTATACATACATACATACATACATATATACATACATGCATACACACTACATACATACATACATACATACATATATACATACATGCATACATACTACATATATACAAGCATCTTTTGAAGTCATGAACGTGGAGAATGGTAACATATAACGTGTTAAGCAAATCCTTCGAAAGGGAATGGTAAAACGGGTCAGTATGGAACAAACTGTATGCCAAACCATTTTAGGAGAGTGAAAGTGTATCTTTGGTAATAATTGGCCTAATGTAATTTCAGTGGTTCTGTAAACGGACAGGGATACATGTTGGGCAAGAAACAATTTCAAGTACGGTAGATTGCAAATTATACGTTTTCGACACAAGTGACATTGGTGGACGTTTTCTGTGAAGGAAACGAAAATTTAAAAAAGTCTGAAGCCGCCGAGCACGATGAGTCTAAATGTGAATGAAGTCAGGTGTCAACGATGAGGAAACAAAACATTTTCTATCATCATCTCCTTAATTCGCATGCAAATAGACATGAATTGCTTTGGATGGCATACACTTTACTCTTGACAAAACTTGTCCAGAGTAATATGTTGTATTAGTTTAATAGAATAAGTTGTATTAGTTTAATTCAGTCATAGGAAAA
>NC_043000.1:143755516-143823016 GCF_006345805.1 Octopus sinensis | reverse complement strand
AATACATGTACATACGTATATATATACATATGTATGTGTATACAGATCAATAGACAAAAACTCCCGTTTCACATACTCACACACACACATACAAACGCACACGCATGCGTGTACGTGCGCGCAATTGTGAGTATAAAAACCCCATCATAACGCTAACCATACATGCATAGAATGAGTGTTCTGCTCCTTCCCATGGAGCCGATCTATCGTGCTGGAAGCCAATATGTTTTATTGTTTCCAACCATTTCGTCAAACCTCTAACGAATCTATTCTCTGGCAGCATAGCTTCCTTTATTGATTTCGATTTTCGTTCTCATTATAATCGAATCTCTTCTCCTATTCCCGAGATATATCTCTTGTTCACTATATTGTATGTCTGATCATTTATTATTGCCTCCCTCTCACTCTCTCCCTCGTTTTCTTTTTCACACCACTCCTATTCGTATCTCCCTCATATTCTCTTTCTATCATACACTCTCACATTTTCTTTAACTTTCTCTCTTGCTATAACTCTCACTTTGTCTATCTTTTTTAAAAATGTATTTCTTTACAATTTATTTATTTTCAATTCAATAGCTATACGACTCATTACATATATCTCCCCTTTCTTTCTTGTTCCCCCATATTTCCAACTCATATATTTTTCATTCATTAAGTTGCGTTTTTCAGAAAACCATTTATTATATCAATGCTCAATTTCCAGTTAAGTTTTATTTCTTTATCTATTCTCATTTTAACATTTTCACTCTTACTTATTCTCATTGCTTCAATTTCTTCAGGATTTGCTGTCAATTATTTACGTTACGCTTAGTTTGGTTTAATATTTTTAACTTTTTCAATCTCTTCCATGTCTTTTTATTCTATTTCCTCACTCACCAAGTGTGTGTGTGTGTGTATGCCAGTCTATTTTATTGCCGTTCAAACTCCAAAGCGGGATAGATCTTATCATACACCGCAATTTTCTGATTTCCGTTTCAGTCAATAATTTAAATACACCAGTGAATATCCGGCAATTATACACACACCAAAAAATATGCCCACGTGCGTACACGCTGTGTCTGTAAGTGTGTGCATGAGGCACACGTTCACACACGCAAGAACACAATATATAATGTGTGTGTATGTGTGTGTGTGTGTGTGTGTGTGTCTACAAATGTGAAACAAGGTGGAAAAATAGTACTAGAGTACCGGAGGTAGAGTAATATGCGTTAAGAAAGCTGTAAAGACATCACAGAAACGGTTACTCAGAGTTTCACGTTCCCGTTCGTTGGACAGGTTTGGTTTCCTCAAACAAAATATCCGACGAAAGGAAATGTGAAATTCTGTGTGATAGTTTGTGATGTCTTTGCAGTTTATTAATAAAGTATATATATATATATAATATATATATATATATTATATATATATATATACCAATTAAGGACTGAACACGAAAAGGTGGACAGTCACATGCTAGATATAGACGTCAAATCGCCATTCTCCACAAGATTTTGTTCTCAAATAAAATAAATTCAGCACGACCTAAAGCAATGGATGAGACAAAAGAAAAAAATACTAAATGGAATAATTACCTACGTACTGCAGTTTCAGCTATTAATATCACAAGATATCTGTAACTTCATCAGCGTAGTTTGTTATGAGCATAATATGCTGTACTAGATGAAAAACGGTACCGGAGTCCCGCATGCAAAAAGTACAACCTATTACGTTCGGATGTATCTTTCGAATGCCTCTACTTTTGGCGCGCTGATATCGAAAACTAGCCTGCAGTAATAAATTAGCAGCAGTCAATTTATCGTTTGAGAACATATATTTCATATTTAAAATTAAGGGTAGAAATTGATATTAGTCAATTAAAACCAGTGGTCTAGCACATTAAAAGAATCCGAAGATTAAAATATTTATATATACCAATTAAGGACTGAACACGAAAAGGTGGACAGTCACATGCTAGATATAGACGTCAAATCGCCATTCTCCACAAAGATTTTGTTCTCAAATAAAATAAATTCAGCACGACCTAAAGCAATGGATGAGACAAAAGAAAAATACTAAATGGAATAATTACCTACGTACTGCAGTTTCAGCTATTAATATCACAAGGATATCTGTAACTTCATCAGCGTAGTTTGTTATGAGCATAATATGCTGTACTAGATGAAAAACGGTACCGGAGTCCCGCATGCAAAAAGTACAACCTATTACGTTCGGATGTATCTTTCGAATGCCTCTACTTTTGGCGCGCTGATAATCGAATTTTATATATATATATATATATATTATATATATATATATGTATGTATGTATGTTGTATGTATGTATGTATGTATGTATATCTGTATGTATGTATATATATATATATACACATATATATATATATATGTATATATATACATACACACACACACACATATATATATATACACATTCGCAAATGCACATATATACTATATGTGTTAAAGTAAAAGCATCATCAAGCATTGCACAGTGTGACGTAATGGATTTATGGTTAATATAACAAGGAATAATATATACAAATAAAAGTTGATATACATAGAAACCTTGATAGATAGAAAGATACATTAGTTAGGCAGGTGAGGTAGGTAGGTGGACACATGCATACATACTTACGTACACACATATAGTACATGTATGCGATTATATGTGTGTGTGTGTATGTGTGTCTGTGTGTGTGGAAATACAAGTGTATAGATTAGATACATGTCCATATATGTGTGAATTTCCTTCTAAATTTGTATATACATAATGAATGACATTTACATTCGCAAAACGATTGAGGCACATGGTAGCTGGATCATGTTTTGTCATCAAAATTGCTGTGGACAGTAGAGAAGTACTCAACAATTTACCCATCCAATTAGACAATTACTGATGAAGGACTTGTCATGGCACTACGGAATAATAAAATGAACACACATACAAAGTACACAGGTCTCACAGATAAATGAACAGCCAACGTGGACGCAGAAAGTCAGATGTTTACACGCTGCTTAATAAATGTAAGAGTTAGGAAATATCAGTTCTTTCAATGATGTCTAAATGAAACGTATTGCTCGTGCGCTAAGTAAACATGGGAGCTAACACGCCAACATTACTTCCTTTAGAAGATGAAGGTATCATATCGTAGAAATCTCGATTGTATATTTAGAAATATAACTTATAAGAACACATTTGTATTTTCATCATAGCATGTATTTGCTTGTTTGTGTAGTATATAAGTGTATGAGCCCCATTATATACAAATATATAACCTAATTATCATTAAATTTTTGTCCTAACAAATATGGTTTGCTTGCCTCCTGTGTTCACTGTTTCAATGAGTCACCCATATTAGTAATTATTTCGCTTGCATATAATAAGGGAGTGTATGTGCTGTTGGTCTTCCTACGATGTATTCTTTAATTAAATGTAATACATTTAATTTTACGCATATGCACATATTGTGATACAGGATTAAACTTTAAAACACTGACACGCATAAATGCACTCGGGAACACACATTAATACACTTGAAGAAATTCTTTCTTTCTCCCAAGTTATGTTACTGCTAATATAATGATCTTCTGTACATTTTGCTGTTCCAATAGCTTATAATCATCGTCAAAGATTTAGCAAGGCCATTAATGTTTCCTGTTATACATATGGTGTTTTTACACCTTTTACCATAACTGAATTTTTTCCTCAACATTAAATGCAGTAAATTTGCTTTTCGAAAATTAAAATATGTCACAAACATATTATAATTAACCTAAAGTTCACATATATGTATGTGTAGGCGTGTGTGAGTGTGTTGTGTGTATGTTAGAGTTTGTGTGTGTTTTAACATGTATTTTGTGCGTGTATATACGGCGCGTCGACAATAAATGTGACATGACACACGTCGTCAATAAGTGTGACATCACACAAATATGAAACCTCTGAGCTATCGCTGAACATAGTACATATAGCAACCAAATATAGTTAAAATCAACCATCAATATCTTAAAATTGAAATATACATCTAATAATGTTATCAATGCAATGCATGGATAAATGAGGATATGTTCACTGACACATGAGCTTAGTCGTATTGCAGGCAGGGTTAATATGAAGCTACGAATTAGCTAAGGTGGTTATAACTTGTTGAAGTTCATATATCTCGTCAGCTACTATTACATATACCTTCCCGAATCCTTCACCCATTTCTATCTCCCGTTCCCCTTCTCTCTCTCTCTTTTTACTCCCGCTCTCTATCTCCAAATTTCTATCATCTTTGTACGATTTAATCATTCTATCATCTCTCTTTCGCTTTTTAACATCCTGTCCTTATCTATCTTTATTTGTCTATCCTATCCTCCACTGTAGGTAGGCTACAGAAGATAAGATGCAATCTTCCTACTCAGCACTTTTTTCTCTCGTAAGATAACTGTATATAGGTTAATGTGTTTCATTATGTGTACTGCCATATTTGCATATATCGTGTACGCATATCTGTCTCTTATCTCATGCTTCAGTTTTTATAACCTTCGATAATTAACTATATTTTAGCTGATGGCCTATATATGTACTCCCATCCAATTGCATAATTCAGTACCAAATGAAAAACATAATATTAATATCATCTTCTCCTTTGCATCCCTTTTCTTTTAACGTGTATGTTACTTTCATCTGCAATTTACATGGTTGCAATCGTTTAGCTTCTCTTACGTTCATTTCTAAGTATTTCACAATTTCTTCAAAGGTGCCCATTTCATGACAGCAATTTATTGCACACGTTCTTTTCGACACTAATTACCACACACAAACACACACATACACACACACGTACTCACAGACAGACGCACACATGTAAACACTATGCATATGCTTTCGTGTTGTCTACCTGTGTATTCAGCTATTTATTAATATATGTATCTCTCTATTTCGCTCGCTCTCCCTCTCTCTCTCTCTCTCTCTCTCTCTCCTTCATTATATATTTGTATAAATGTGCGTATATACATATTGGCATACACATATCGATAAGCATGTAAGCGTTTGGTGGTTTGTTTTGTAACATATATTTGTGTGTGTAACCGCATAACGTCAGACGTTAACGGTGTAGTACTCTGTCTGTGTGTGCATGTGAGTGCAAGTATTTATGTATATCTTTGTGTATTGTGTGTACTTATATATTTCTATATACATAGTAAGTTGTCGCTCCATCCACGTCAAATTTCCATAGCAATTAGTGCTAAAATTGTTTGGTTACGTTAAACACCTAATCCCGTAAAATGCAGTCTACCAAGCGTCAATGTAGACCCGATCTATAACGTAGTAACGAAGTACATATAGCTGATTTTGGTTAACCCTCATTCCATTAGACGACACATATCGATTTGATTGATTGATGATTACTGAAAGGTATATAATGAAGTATCAGGAATACTAATAACCTACTTTCTCATGGTTTTGTTCATTGTTTCAGCTGAACTACTTCTTCGCTTGAAATCCGCATATTTAGCTTCGAGATGAGCCTCTGAAACGTAATTGTGCTTGACCATGTGATTTAGTATGTTTTTTTTTTGTCCTTTCTTGATACTTTTGCGCTACGTGGTTTTACATGCTGGAAGCTATGAAGAATTGCTTTGCAATATGAGTTATCGCTTAACAAGCTCCGAATAGATATCTTTCAAATCAGAAATTCGCGTGGTACTAGTTTCTTTATTTTGTTGCATGGACAATGTAAACAGCTGAAGAATGTTCATACTAACTTTGTTCTAACATCGTATCATCCTCAACCTCCGTGAATCGATGGCTATGATGCATGTACAAAAACAGTTAAGTACTGCGATGATCTCTATTAAATGAGCTATAGAATTATAAATATTTGTTCAATAACTTTTCGTCACCTACCCACTTCATAACCCTAGCTTACTAAACACTTTCTTACACTATTTCAACCAAATTCCGTGTTAGTTATATATAAATATATATGTAAGCATGTGTGGGTTTGTGTCAGTTTGTGGCAGTATTGCTACATTCTTAGTGCATAAAGCAAATGTCAGGTGACTGACAAGCAACACCATGAAACCATCAAACATCCACCAAAGTTATAATGGAGCGAGGTAGGTGTCAAAGAGATTTCGAGTGTAGCTTGTTTCTTCCCACTCATTCATGCTGGCATTACATTTCATTTAACTTCTGATAGCCCGAGCAAGAGAAATTCTTTTATAAGTGCAGTGACCATTCATTATGACGTAAAGTATACCTAGACTGAATGATCTTCGTCATACAATTTGCATTGACGCAACCGCCAGATCTTTGCTGTTACATATAAACACACACATATGACCATGAACATACACGCACATATTAAAATGGCCATGTATACTGAGTGTTTATGTATGTATATGTGTAACTGTAAATGCGTATATATCTGCATATATGTGTGCATGCGTACGCGTTTGTGTATGTGTATGTAATGTATATATATATATATATATATATATATATATATATATATATATATATATATATATATATAAATGCTTATACTGTATATATTTGCATATTTATTTCCATATGTATGTATGTGTGCGTATATATGCCTTTCTATATGTATAGCTGTGCGCATATACACGTATATTATACATAGATGTATGTGTGTGCATATATTTATATGCTTATATAAATGTGTGTATATATATATGTTTCTTTTGGTATTTGTGTAACTGACTGGCTTTATAAACTACGCAAGAATTATTCAAATTATGTTGCATAGTTTCTCGAACATTCTCCCTCATTACTTGCCGACTATTTCAATCTTGAAATCTTTTGATGTGGAAAAAATATGTTAGGCCTGCCAAAACACAAATCGTTTTCTAAACATTTATTCAAATTTAAGTTTAGGTAGGTAATCATATTCAATTTCCGAGGTGTCTCCTCCATTTCTAGAAGATCGACGTACCAGTATCGAAATACGGATATTAACTAATCAAAGCACTGACGTATTACGGATATTGACGTATCAGAAAAATATAAAAGAAAATGAAATAAATGATAGTAAGAAACAAAAGAATTCGGTTGATCTATTTCGCAATTCTTTAATTCCCAAATCTCCAAGACACAAAATATTAAGAAAATGATGTCGCGTATAATTTCTTTAGTCAACATATGCAATGTATTCTATAGGTAAAAAGTTCGTTTCGCAGCCACATGTTTCTGGATTCCATCCAATTCTGCGACATTTTCGGCAAGTCCCATCAAATATATTTTCGGGATGACTAATGCTTTAATCGTCGGAGTTGTTAGAGGAATATACAAGGGTGGCACAATTCGATTTACTACTACTACTACTACTACTACTACTACTACTACTACTACTACCACCATCACCACCACCACCGCTACCACCACTACTACTACTACCACCACCACCATCACCACCACCACCACCACTACTTCTACTACTACTACTACCACTGTCACCGCTACTACTACTACTACTATTACTACTACTACTACTACTACTATACTACTACTACTACTACTACTACTACTACTATATCTAATGGTACTATTTTACAATTCTTAATAATTATAAAAATTACTATACTGATCATGAAAGCAACAAGTTTCCATATTATAAATACTGGCTTTATATACAAATATTTATAATATATATGTAAATGCATACGTGTTTGTGTGTATGTGTATGTGTGCGCGCTCGCGTTTCTGTGTGCCACATGTGTGTATGGGTGTAGGTGCAATGGAACACATGAGAATATGCACGAGGAAATGCAACATGTTTCTCTATTACTTTTACATTCAAATATATTTTTCTGAAAACACTAGATAAACACGAGTAAAACAGTGGATTGGTTAGACAATTTAATACAGATTATAATATTTATCTCAGTTCAATGTTGTTTTTACCTTTAACATATCAATTTAGATAGTGTTTTGTTAAACGAATAATACAGTGTCTTGGATGAAGAAATAAATTACGTGGTAGATTATTAGTAATACATGAATAATATTGTTCTAGATAAAGCATTACAAAACCTATACTCCTTTTATATCAGTTTTACTTATCTGCTTCTAAACTTTGAATCAATGTGTTTACTTGTCTGAGATGCGAAAGAGAATAATAATTTCTGTTGGTAATATGATAAATATATATATATATATATATATATATATATAACACTACGGCAGATATACATATACACACACACATACACACACACACACATATATATATACACATATACACACACACACATATATATATATATATATGTATATATGTATGTATGTATGCTGTGGTGTTATATTGATATACTTCTTTAATTGTGAATGTGCTTGCTTCATAGCCTACAATTTAAGGGGGAAAAATGTAGCACTATAATGCTTATCTTCGTGTAAAGCAGAGAAAATGATATTTCAGAGAAGCTATAAGCCGAGTAATTTATATCTATTAGTACAGAAACTGATGCCTAGATATATACTTTCATATAAATTTTACACGTTATTTTGAGACAATAGATAATACACAGATGCATTTTGAAATCTTTTCATATGTTTACTAGCTCGCCTTAAGATTTAAGGCAACACTTTTGTTTGCGTCATTCTTGGTCTATTAGCAGCTGAACCGTGCCTCAATATTATATATATTCCAACTGAGTACAGTAAAGTACCTGTTCAAGTATATTGAATATTGATGATGAAGAGTGACAGAGTGAAATATATTTTGGGGGAAATATTCCTTCATTGACAGCCATACAACTATCATAATTTATTACAAGTATATACCGACAAAAGACTTTGAAGTCGATCTTATAGAGGGAGACTGAAAGAAGCTCTTCGTGTATATATGTGTTTGTGTGTGTCAGTGTTTGTGCATGTGTGTATTTGTCTGTCACACTGCTTGATAGCCAGTGTTGGTCTGTTTACTTCCCCATAATCTACGAAAAGAAACCGATATTATAAGTGTTAGTATTTAGTTTTCGGACCAAACCCTTCTAAGGGATGTCCCATTATGGCCGCACTCAAAAGACCGAAGCAAACTTAAGGCAAAAGGTATGTCAATGTTTCTAAATGCTATCTCTGAATACACCTTTCAAATTTTATCGGCATTTTATACATAATTTTAAACACGCTGATACACGAAACAATGCATAGGGCCATCCTTGTATATTCCTCTAGCAATTCCGACGAATAACGCATTATATATATTAGATGAAACAAGCGTTTGCTGTTCTGTTGCGTACATATGTATTTTTTACGAATATATTATACACACATAGACACGCAGATACATATATTGTATTTGCACGCATAAATTCTAATTAGCATAGTGAATGCATATGAAAGATAAATTTTACAGCTAACAATATGAATACAATCGCATATGTAATGATGATAGAAATGGTGAATGAGTGTACTGGTTCTCACAAACTGATTCAGAGGAGACTGCAAACAGGGAAATGTCTTTGAATAAAACGTCACGAATTCACTAACGTTATTCAACAAGCTGAAGAGCTTGATTGATTATTTTCTTTAAATAGTTCTTTTTTGTATTGTAAATTAAATATTGGTAAAGAATAGAAGAACAAAATCGATGATAAATATGCGTTTTTTTATTAACACAACAACGTGTTACAACTTTAATAAAACATAACACTTTATAGAAAAATCAATTCCTGAATATGAAAATAGTGCATTGCATATGTTCAAAACATTGTCTGCTGCTAAATTAACTTTTCATTGTTTAAATTAACTGAAAGGTATCCCCCTTCTGCTCTCAGTTTTATCTTTGTATGTATGTATCTATACATTATGAACGTATGTATGTATGTAACTATCTATCTATCGATTTAAATAACTATTTGTCTATGCATGCTTGTGTACGTGCGCACGTGTTTGTGTGTGTATGTGTGTGTGTGTGTGTGTGTGTGTCTGTCTGTCTGTGTGGTCTTATATTGTAGTGCTGATATTAGTCTCTGTCACTTGTCAGATTTCAGGGCGTGTTGCTGGCCACGTCAACGATTCTTTGGATTTAATCGCTTATTGCATACAATACATGTTGACACAAATCGTCTGTGGATCAAATCTCACGCCAAGCTATTGTATATGTGGGTCATGACTATCTCTTATTTTCCAACCTTTCAATATTAGACCTGGTGAAATCATACATTTTCATACAAAATGTGGTTTTACATTTCCTGTTAAATAGATTTTTCGGGAAATATATTTCATTTGGTCTTCACTGAAAATAACTCAGTTTTGTTACTCTTGTTCATGTTAGCCCACAGAAATTAAGTACATTATAATTGTCTTACATTCTTTTTTTTTTCTTTAACCCTTAGTAAGTCAAACGCTAGCTGGCAGTAAATTTAAGTCATTCATTATGTCATTAAATAGTCATTTCTTTTCCAAGTAGAAAATAATTTCTACTGATATTGATAGCCACACCTAATGTCTTAAACCAGTTTATTACTATATATTATTACACACATGTGAGTGAGAACACTTTGAGATATTTTTGGTAACTAAACATATGTCAGATACTGCGAGCGCTGCTTCTGATTGGTCAATCCATGGTGATGACCTGAGGTCACGGTGATGGCACTACTTTTGTCATTTAATAAGTTACAACTAAACGTGAAGAATTTAGTTATTGGGTTTAATAAAATATGGTCGTTTATTCGTGTGTAATAAATAAAATACCAAACTCATTCCCTATGGATACCGTATACAAGCCACTCGTAATAAATACGGTATCCATAGGGAACTCGTTTGGTATTCTCTATTTTCTACATCCTCCACAATCTAGGTTAGTATAAAGTAAGTAGTTTTGCCGAGACGAGGCCACGGAAAGAATTTCGTCGTTTCTCAACACAGAAACGAGCTGAACAGGAGACCAAGCAAAAGGGAGAAGGAATACGATCAATGCTTCCATTTCGGTAAACCTGAGCAAGAGATGCAATACCTACATTTTTAATCCTAGAGACCGGCTAAAAGATTTCCGAACATCCATAATTACGTGGCTTTCACATGTATAGATGGTGTTTAGGATTGAAAGTCTGCATATATTCTGAATCGAGCAAATCAAATATACGGCTGTACAATTTGCAGGAAACTAACAGCTAGCTGATTTCTCACAAGTCTATGTTCCAGACACATTTTCTTACTGAGAACTTTTGAAATAAAATGAAAAAAGATTTTAGAAAGGTAATTAAGTGTATAAATATATAAAGAGGACAGTATTTCACAATGAACCGCTTCCATGAGGAATCTATGTGGCAATATTATCAGACCTTAGAAATAGCAACAAATTCTCGATGATTATATTATATTATTATTATATTCATCTATATATAGTGGTGCATTTATTCTAAATTAACGTACCAGGCACGCAAAAATGCTTTATGTGACAGATCTACTCCCAAGTAGCAAGACGTGTGTGAAATAATGACAATTGCTTGCCTTATATGTAACAATCTGCTACGTCATATTACAATATGCTGCATCAAAAATAAAGTACGTGCCTGTGTATGTGTTTGTGTGTGTCAAATACACACACATACGCCACCACATAGATTGTTTATATATATATATATATATAAACAATCTGCCATACCAACATGGAGGCACCCTGGGTCAACTTCATATCTGCATCTTATCCAAGCACCCAAAGGACCTAACACTCAGACAAATACACGTGTACGCCCTCATAAATGAAACTTCCCCAATACTAAATAGGAAATATACATAGTAGATATCGTAAAATAGCCCCATGCCCAGTTTACACAGGTAGAATAGATTTGTTAGTGGGCTGTTATGTACATCGATGTATGTATGCATATGGATATGAAAGTAAATAGATCAGGATACAGACGGTACAAAGGTTATATGAACAGAGAAGCACACATACACAAATGAGGACTGAAACACATGACGTTATATAATTCACACAAGGACACATATGGAGACACACGTCCACACATATGGAGATGCACATACATACATACAAACACGGTACAGAGTTGCAAAACATACACACACACACACACACACACACTCAGACATGCACACAGAGTGATACAGAGGTACACACACACATATGCAAGCACATATAGTGCACACATATATAAAAGCACACAATCACAGACACACAGACACACAGACACACACACTCACACATGGACACACACACACATATATATACATATATATAAGACGGGCTTCTTTCATTTTCCGTCACTCCAAAAGCTTTGTTAGGCTAGAGGCTATTGCTGAATGACCTCATCGAAGGTGTCACGTCGGGAAGCAAGCTTCTTAACACACCGCCAACTTCCGCATATGTATTCACACACACACACACACACACACACACACGCACACACACACATACACACATACACACATGCACATACATATATATGTGTAAGTATATTTATATGTATATCAAGGAAATGATATTTAATATGTGTATTTTTGAAGTAAAAGCAGCATATCTCGCAGCTATACATCTTCGAGAATCAAATAGTATCAACTAAATGTATAGAACATTACATTCCCTCTCTATTTCATACTTAACACTGACCATTTTCGTTCTATCTACTGAAGCTTAACCTATATTGGAACAATTTGTGCTGAGTGTTTTTGATATGGTCTTTTTAAGTTTCCGATTCATAACCTAATGATTTGTATTGGAATGTAAAATATAAAAGCAAAAACAGCAAATTTACAATGTTTGCTTTCTTTTCCACGTGCTACCTCTTGCTTGTTTACTTGCAATGTACTCACAGACAAAGAACACAGGTTTCTTAGGACATAAGAGTCATCCAGCTTTTCTCATTATTGACGTTGACGTGGATGTATTTGATAGTGAGTTTAATGCATATTGTTCTGTCACTAGCAATGCACATTTCCCTTATGTACTGCTACGTAATTTCTTTTAGAAACAAAATAAATACGATTTAGTGATCATTCGGATTATGATAATTTCGTTTGAGAGGGTTTTAAGTTTGATTTATCAACAGACGTAGAAGAAAATAATTTAGCAACTACAAACGAAGTACGGTCAGTAAAATATGGTTAGTTTTGTAGCTTTCACTTGTTCCACTTGTAAGCACATACTCCATAACATGGTATTTGAAGTGCCTCCTTGGATGGCATAACAATAATTTAAGAGCGTGAAAATGATCGCAGATAAATACCCACCTGTAAGGATGTCAGTCGGTCCAAGATGATACGGTTAGTGTGTTTTACACTTGTTTGCAAGAACTAGGTGTCGTAAGATAGCGTTGCATAGAATGTGCAACACATTAAAAACAAAATTTTGCTGTAGATTTGATGACTCTACACAATAATTTTAGGTACTTCACGGCTTACACTTTAAAAATACCAGAATGCTATCGTTAACGTAACTCCCCACAACAAAAGATGACAAATATCGTTAGTCGTCAGTAATTTATCTACAACGCAAAAAACCGAAGTGAGGTGAACGAAATAGCAGAGATATCAGAAATGCTTAGTATGTTTTATCAGAAAGCTAGTTTAGAGCAAGTATATAAACAGTCTCGTAAACAATTATTTAGATTTACTCTTTTTTTATATGTTCGTGTTGTTACATCACAATTCCAATGATCATTCCTATGATCAAAGGCATTCAAGCTGTGACAATTCTGATGCATTTTCCAGGCAGTTGTCTCTTAAACAATGCATTCTAGCGAGGTCTTTTTTATATTAGTGAGGTGTAATTTAAGCGAGAATTGCCGCTTGACCTGATAAAAATATCGGTGAAAGTAGCGTTTCAATAGCGGGTTAACATATTTTCCGTGAATATTATTAACCTTTCGTCTATAAAAGTATAATTCATTTCTTTGTATTTTTTTCATTGCCTGTTCGTGTGTATTTCTGATTTAGAAGCATTACACGATATATAAAAGTAGATCTCCAGTAACATGACCTATTTCTGATCGCTAAAATTTATAGAAATCTGTCTGCATGATGCACAGTTGGTTAAGTGAAACATACGGATAATTTCATAAGACATTATTATTCTGCATAGAATGGACAAAGCTGAATGTTTTTACTAACAACACCATCCCAACACCACCTCCATCGTCCTCCTCCTCCTCCTCCTCCTCCTCCTCCTACTACTACTACTACTACTACTACTACTACTACTACTACTACTACTACTACTACTACTACTACTACTACTACTACTACTAATACTACTACTACTACTAATAATAATAATAGTAATAATAATAATAATACTGATGATGATGATAATAATAGTAATAATAATAATAATAATAATATAATAATAATAATAATAATAATAATAATAATAATAATAATAATAATAATAATAATAATACTGCAGTAGCTCTTTCTCTGCAATATCATATATCAATAGATAGTGTGCAATCATTTGTGATAGATTGATAATAATATATTTCGAATATTCCTGTGAGTGGTGGGATTTGAAAAAGAACCAGTTCCGAGGAAATAGATTAGAAAAAGCTTTTAGACGAAAGCGTGTTCTTGACAAGTATAAGAGCAGAAAGCCATTCACTAGCTGCTTAATTGTTCTTATTTTCTTCTTTCTTGCACTAATACATCACACGTGTGAAAACTCAGAGTTCGCGCATGAGCACACATATACACACGCAAGGCAAGTACATAAAAATTACATATAGCAACTTGAACGAACTGCATTCATATATATACAGACGTGTAAGTGCAAACATGTTACACACGTATGTCGGTATGGATTTATAAGTCTATGTGCACATGTATATTTGTATGCATAAATCTACAGAAGAACGCAAGTGGTTATATGAAGAACTGTAGCGAATTACCTTGAAAAAAATTACCTTAAAATTGTGTCTGAATGTAATTTTTGCCTCTTTCTACACAGATCTCATTCGTATCGGTTGTACAGCGTAAATCGTCAATTATACACCCGCGTACACACACACACACACACACACACACACACACACAAACACACTCACACATACATAAATACATACACACACACACATGCACACACATGTACACTTATGAATGAAAGAGAGACATATATCAGTTTTACTTATTCGAGAATATTTTATTGGGTATTTCTTTTCTCACGTTTGTAAATGCACATGCATACTCACTCATAAACATCACACATACACACACACACACTCATGCACACATATCCTCGTGCGAACACATACACACATAAAATATCTTCATATATATATATATATATATATATATATATATATATATATATATATATATATAGTGCAGGAGTGGCCGTGTGGTAAGTAGCTTGCTTACCAACCACACGGTTCCGGGTTCAGTCCCACTGCGTGGCACCTTGGGCAAGTGTCTTCTGCTATAGCCCCGGGCCGACCAATGCCTTGTGAGTGGATTTGGTAGACGGAAACTCAAAGAAGCCTGTCGTATATATGTATATATATATATATGTGTGTGTGTGTATGTTTGTGTGTCTGTGTTTATTACCGTCACTTAGCGGTTCTGCAAAATAGACCGATAAAATAAGTACTAGGCTTACAAAGAATAAGTCCTGGGGTCGATTTACTCGACTAAAGGCGGTGCTCCAGCATGGCCGCAGTCAAATGACTGAAACAAGTAAAAAGAGTATATATATGCATGTTCAGTTATCTCCACGTGTACCATTGCTTATGCGTGTGCGGTATTGTATATATGTGTGTTTCTCTGCGTGTTCTGTTTGATAAGTGATTATATGAATAACGACTAAGGTAGCAAAACGCTTTGTGGTAACTCGTCCGCTTTTTACATTATGTGTTCAAATTCTGCAGAAGTTGTCTTTGCTGTTTTAATATTCCGAGGCCGATAAAATAAGTACCAGCTGAAGTGAGTACTAGGATCAGTGTAAATGTGTTACCCCCAACCCTGAATTTGCTGGACTTGTGACAGAATTTGAAAGTAACATTAATATCGTCGAACTACAATACAAGCCTACCAATTTTAAGAGTCATAGTCATTTATTTTAATAGTTGTTAATTAGTCATAAAATATGAAGAAAACCCATTTCAACTCAGATAGGGAAATCAACATAAAAAATACTATAAATCTTTAATGTGATATTCTACAGACATTACTGTTATCTAACTTAATTAATAATTGTTTATATTTTTATGTGCACACAATGCATGACATACTGAGGAGGGGATAATGCAGGCCACAGTTCTTGACTAATACTTTATATAAACGGTCGAGAATGCATGAACGGAGAAATTAACATCCGAGAGACTTGGATTCCCAGTGTACAGAGTTGGGGGAAATACCGCAAGACAAATGTTTACCTCAAGTCCAATACTGTACCGACCGAATTGGTTTCTAACTCGGTCAGCAATTTTGATGGGAAGATCTTCGTCAATACGTTCGACACCAGTGTTTCACTGGTGCTATTTTCTTCATCAAGGAAATGGAGATCCTTAAATAGAGTGACCTGCACTAAGAGCATGCATTGATGTTACTAAACACCTCATGATGCTTCGATCGGTTGTCTTGAAATTTCGCCACATACAACTTACGATAAACAAATATCTGGAAAAAAAAAGAACATTATATTGAAAATGATAAATTAATAATGAAGTTCCATCTGTCAATAACCTTACTTAACCTTTGTACACTTGTGTATCAAGGGAACAAAAGTTGAAGAGTTCTGTCTATAAAAAGAGAATATTATAAACGAAACGGGAAAGAAATAACAATAAAAATTTTAAAACAAACATTGATAAGGAAAAAGTAAAACAAAATGCCAATCGTGTTTGCTTACTTTTTTAATTATTTTTATTTGAGGAAACTTTTTTCTAAAGTTAAAATACTCTACTTAATTTTATTCCCTTCTTTATTTGCTCATTTCAAATATTTATATTTTATTGTATATATTTATATCATGTGAATTTATCAGTGACGTTTTCGAGATTAAGCTGGGATAAACAGTTTACTCTTATGAGATGCTTCTTTTCTTTCCGTCATTTCGGATTAAATTCTGCAAAAGTACTGAACATTTCTAAGGAATTGGTAGCTAGTGGGATGGTGGTAGGCAAACCTTTGGGGATTTGGAAGAAATGTTCGGTAATGTATCTAAATAAAGAAGTTGGAATGAAAGCAGTAAAGAAGAGAACAAATGTATTTGCAATGCTGATCAAAAGCAAGAAGATTTCTTGTAAAAGAAGAGATAGTTGGAAACTTAGTAAACGATAATGTATGTATATTTGAGAGTTGCAGAGAATGAATCAGATTGTAATTCTCATCTTTCTAGAGACGCGGATGTTGATATTGATATTTATGGATATTACTAGAGATAGATGTAAATGTGGATTTTATTCAAACGAAATGAGTTACAACAAAATGTCACTAGATTAATATATTGACTTAAACCGTACTTAAATGAAAATCCTTACAAGAGCACCATCGCCAGCCGTAACCCCTAACAGAAGCAGAAACGTAACCATCACTCACACTTAAAAGAGCTTTCAGCTCTAATGCCAGATACACACAGCTTGCTATTCCACTACCACTTCCTAGTCAACTGTCAATTATGTATGCGTTTGAGGAGTTTTAACCTAGTATTGTAAGGATAAAGATTTTGCTAAGAAGCGAAGTGTCTCCCATGAGAACATGCATCATTGTTGGAGATATAATTACAAAATCACAAATTAATTAATCCGTTTCACCTTTAGACACATCGGTAATACTGTAGCAGAAACAGATGGGGAAACCAGAATTCTTCATTTATTACGGTGAGGAGATTTGAGCTTGTTAATAGACTCAATGCATATTAGAACAGAGCAAACAAGGAAAATGTATAAGCACATGCAAGTGTGTTTGGGTACATGTAACTAAATTCACATATTCGGTCAGGCTTCAAATTGATACTTTTTATACAGTTCGTTAACATCTGCAACTGCTCCTCACTCACACACTTATAAAAGTATAATATTTATGTGTGCGTGTGTGTATATGTAATTATATTATATCATATAATATATATATCATATATATATAGATACAATATATATATATATATATAATATAATATATAGATATATATATATATATATAATATATTATATATATATATATATTATATACATATATATATATTGTAATAATATATATGTATTTAGATAATCCTATCAGGTGGTGCTATTAAGTTAGAACATGCCCTGGACCAATCTTTGGTCGAAACATATCTACTTTTTATCCAGGTTTTATATATATTATATATATATATATGTATGTATATATATAAGTGTGTATGTATATATACTCTGATACTTTCATACCTTGATAGGTTTCGGTTAGTTTAGGTCCACGCCATGACTAACTTAATAGCACCATCTGATGAAGTAATTCAAATCAAGATTCGGTAACCATATTCCACTCTAGTATTACATTCCGATGACTGAATGTCACATACTTTGGTATATCGCAGGAACATCTACAAGACTTTGAGCTTTTCCAATAATAATAATGTATATGACTGGAGATATTTGTCTTGAATTCACTTTGTTGTTCTCTTTAACAATTATATATCCCAATATGGGAAATTTATAATGTTTCCATAACTCCCGTGTATGTTATAACCTTGGAGACCGGCTAATCCATTACAGCACTTACTCAGCGTACCTAGTCGTGTAGATCACCAGTGAACTAAACACCCATATTTTTCATATATATATATATATATATTATATATATATATATATAAATATATTATATGTTGTGTGATGTGTGTGGTGTGTGTGTGTGTGTTGTGTTGTGTGTGAGCGCGTGTGTATAGTTGGCGATTTTTCATTCTCCGTCTTCCCTTCTTTGGACGTTTTCTATATTTCTGATGAAGATCTCCGCTCGAAACGTGAAATCCTCTTTCTTTTCTTTCCTTTCCTGAGCGTCCAATAACACTGTACTTATTCCACATCATCCTTGTTGTTGTTTCTTTTCTTACTTGTTCATGTTTGGATTGACTATATATATATATATATATACATATATATATATATATATATATATATATATATATATATATATATAATATATATATATATAATATATATATATATATATCTATACATATATATATATATTATATACATATATATATATATATATATATATATATATAATATATAATATAGATACATATATAGTATATATATACATATATATATATATAGTATATAATATCTATATTGTATAGAGGCATTATTACAATCAATGCCTCACGTTGTGAGCATTTAATGTGTAATTGTGTTTTAATGCCCTCTATAATATAGATATATTAATTTTGGGTTCAAAAGAAAAAAATTATGTTCGAATTCTTTTTCTTTTATGAGGTTTTCACGCTAGCTACACCCCGCTAATTTCTATGTTAAGATCCCTTATTAAGAATTATCCTTAATTGTTCCACTTATATATATCGCTAATATATATAATATATATATATATATAGCTTATATATATACCTAATATATATATATATATATATTTATATTTGATTACATATATATATATATATATTATATATATATATTTATATACAATGGACTATATTAATATATCTATTATATCTATATATATAGATAACACATCTGCATATATATATCTTTATCTATATATATATGCATATTTATATATATATAAATAATATATATATGCATGATATATATGATAATCTTTAGATATAATATATTAAGGCATATAGTTATATATATATATAACAATATATATATATGCCAATATGTTATATATAGATATATATATATATATTGTATATATCTATAGATCAATAATAAATATAGGGGAATAAATCCAAATTTACAGGGAAAAAATCAGATTTAGGTTAAATCGATTTTAATTTGACACTTAATTATTGAAGTCCACCTGAAAGATTGTCGATCAAGACAATTAAACGATTGTAGTGGCGTTTTTTTTTACTATTTATTAAAATTGTATGTATTGATTAGTCTTTCCTTGTTTGTTTTTGCAATAGTGTTTGTCTCTAATAATATTTTATATATTATAATATATATATATTATACGATAGGCTTCTTTCAGCTTTCTTCTACCAAATCCATCCACAAGGCTTTCTTTCGTCCGAAGCTATAGTAGAAAACATCACCTCAAGGCGCCAGGCCTGGCTGAGTGGAAATAAGGTTGCTCCCCAACCACATGGTTCCGGTTTCAGTCAATCCACATGGCACATTGGGCGCATGTCTTTTGCTATAGCTTCAGGCCGACCAATACCTTGTGAGTGGATTTGGTAGATAGAAAATGAAAGAAGCCCATCACATATATGTGTATGTGCGTATGTATGCGTGCGTTTGCTTGAGTTTGAGCCCCCAGCATCGCTTGACAACCGATGTTGGTGTGTTTACATCCCTGTTACTTGGTAGTTCGGCAAAACAGACCGATCGATTTAGTGTTCGGCTTACAAAAAAAAAGTCCTGGGGTCGATTTCTTTGACAAAAAGTGACGCCCCAGCATGGACAGTTTTAGATGAATGAAAGAAATAAAAGAATAGACGAATATATATATTATCTGAAGATACCTTGTCCTATTTCTATAGAGATTTTGGTCACTGGTCACTGTTTACAAAATATATTACACCCAATGTCCTCAAGCAAGGTTGTTTAACAATCTACACATATCTATTCACACACACGAGTATGTAGACACACTCACACCCGAATGCACACATACGTATGATGTATGTAAATTAGCATGTAAGTTTATAAATGTGTAAATATGTATATTGTGAATATATAGCTATTGAAAAATGCTCAACTTATGTCATATTAATACGAATGAAGATATTTTAAGAAATATGAAATATCATATTCATCTTACAAGCATATAATTTTGAAACTTTAATTAATGTAGAAATATGTAGCATTTTTTGAAGATATTTCTGTCATCCTGAATTTATTGTATTTCTTTTCTCTTTCAGGTAAGTTCCGTTGATTTGGCTACTTTATCATCATTGATTGACTTTATTGCCGCAAGAAAATTGTGAGTGCACTTCATTTTCAATCCATTCGTAAAATACAATCTACACACACACACACGCACGCACACACACACGCGCGCACATACACACACGCGCGCACACAGACGCACACACACACACGCACGCACACACGCACGCACACACACACACACAAACACACACACGCACACACACACACACAGATACATGTTTAATATAAATATATTCATATACACATTGAACACAAGTATGTGTGTAAACGTGTATATTATATGTATACGTATACACACAAGCGGAACTACATATGCTCACGCGCTCACACACAGACACACACAGATACACACAAACGCACATATATATGGTACAAGTGAATACCTTTCTTGCATAGGTGAACGCAAATTTGAAGTGTGCTTATGTACATGAAGATCGTTCAATGAGTTTCTTCTATTCTTGTTTTCTTGTTTCCTAGAATTTTTAAATCCCATGAATATTTATGGGTTTTATGTTGTGTTTTTGATTGTTGATCTTTACTGGCCAACAAAGCGTACCATCATACCTTTTAGTTATGAGTCCCCATTTTCATAACCATGCCCGGAAATTATACTCAAGATTATCACACGTATAAATTTCCAAGATACTAACTTAGAGACATTGCCACAGAGTACATTTGATTGTTTTGATAACATTAGGCTTTCCTCACAGTCACATAAAAGCAACAGTCTTAACTTCAGCTCTTAAAAATTTCATTTTGGAATAGGTGAGACTACCCGGGGATTATTGTCTATGATTTATACGATTCGTGAACATCAACATAGCAACTTTTTTCCCACTAAAGTGCAACATACTTTATTGCATGGCATGCAGTGCTGACAAGCTGCTTTCACATGAACAATGATAGGAATATTTGAAGATCTCTGCTTCATATTGTTGCTCTATGTTTTAAACCAATCAGTGTTAGGCAAAGACCAACACGCATATCTGTTAAATGGTGTCTAAAATTCAGATCACCTTGAAACTCTTTTTCAACGAGTGCTCTGGTATGTGGCATAAAAAAATTTTTGCTTTTTTATATGCTTGAAATATTACTCTCCCTTAGCCAAATATCTGCTTTCTGTGATAAATTTCTAATCATACAAAGAAACTTTGTTATTTGTTACATAGTTTTCCCATAATTGACAACAGAGATATACAATTGAAATTCTGACACTGATATTTAATATGAAACCCGCAAGCTATTTTCCTGATAATTGAAAATTACTATCACCGAGTAGCTTTATGTTGTTAATTGTTGCTGTTTCAACTCCCTGAGGTTTATTGTTGTATCCAAAGTACAACGAAACAGCTGTCACCAACTTAACATACACATTCCAGCATTCTGACATTTTTGAAAAAAATATTAACAAAATGAAATCCTGTTCATGCATGTATCGATATGAATTATTTGCCAGAACTAAATATCAAATACTATATTTTATTTCCTATATAATGGATTTACAATATCTCAGAAAAAAAAGTGGGCATGCAGAAAATATCCTTCATTTATTCATCAACACTGAAAGACTCGACCGCGTGACAATGATTATATGCATACACACACACACACACACATATATATATATACATATATTAATGAACTTATACTTACATACATGTGCATGTAAATATATCTATATATCTATCTATCTATATATATACGTATATGCATGTATATATATATTTATATATATATATATATACGTCGTATATATATATATATATACGTATATATATATGCATATATGTATATATATATATACGTATATGCATGTATATGTATACGTATGTATATATTAAATATACATATATGTATTACATATCTATTCATGTTGATTTATATATTATTTATTTATGTATATATGAATGTATACGTGTTTGTATAAGTGCGAATCTTTGTGTTTTGCCATTTTTCTGTGACTTTTTTTACACTATTATGGTAATCTCTTTTCATTCTCGTTTATGAGATTATGGAAAGTGTATTTTTGTGAGGTATTTTGTAAAAAACTAAATCAATAAATACGCCATAAATAGAGTATAAATCTCATGGAGACGCAGACATCATGTTGAATAAATTATTCTATCACACATCTCCATGTATTTGATAATGATTTGTGTATGACCGTCTCTGTATTTACGATATTTTAATGGTGCATTAAATATCATTTTTAATTAATACCAAATTTATTTGAATTCAGTTTTCACTTCATTGCTAGGGGATCAATGGAGTTTATATTCTACACATAGCTGCAGCCACTGTTAGATTTTTTAGCAACTAAATCATTGTGATATAATTTGTTTCTCGTAACTCATTAATTAGTAGAATGTCTCTATCCTCCTTATATGCTACGTAAATATGTGCGTTTAAAATTGTAAAACGATTTCAAAGTAGAAATCTTGTGATATTAAGAGGACAGTTAAAATACACAAAGTGATTGAGAGAACGGAAATTCAAAATGTGTACTACTAAATGTATGAATTATTGCATGGGTGTAATATGCACACATCGATGAGGTATCTACAAATTTAGTCTCAATAGAGCGAAAAAATGTAATAATTTTTTGCTGTACTCGTTCTTTTTGTTTCTCATATTTCTTATGAACCTTCTATAAGAATGAAGCTGTTTTCCTTAACTTGCTATTTCTATATACGAAGACCAAGACGTAACCATTAAGAAATAAGGTGTGAAACAACTGAGATCACCTGATGAGACTGATCTACACAGAGGGGTACACCTAAACCAACTGTACTTTATACCTACCTGCTAGGCATTGATGCGAAATAGGACGAAAATATTTTAATGATCGACAAAGATTTATATATCTTCCATCTGCCTTCTTTCATTAATAACATACTCAGCGAACACTAAGCCAATGAACAAGCCTTACCGGGAAAATACCAGGTGTAGGCCTTACGATTTATTAAATGCTAATATATATGTGTGAGGCGGGAGTGTCTTTCTGCCTGTGTTTTCCCCCATCCCACCACTTGACAACCTGTGTTGTTGTGTTTAGATCTCTGTGACTCCGTACATTAGCGGATCGGTAAAAGCGACGGGGAGAATAAGTACGAAGTTTAAAGAAAGTAACGGGTGCGATTCATTAAATTAAAACTTCTTCAAAGCAGTGCAACAAGATGGTCGAAATCTAATGACTAAAACAATCAAAAGACAAAAGCTGATTTAAAAAACAAATTACATGCACATGAAAGGCGATGATTTGTCAGAATCGCTACTGTGCCGGGCAAAATGCCTCGCGGCATCTCATTCGTTTGTACGTTGAGTTCAAATTGCACCAAGCATGTCGTAATTCATAAAATATGTACCAGTTTTGCATTGAAATTGATGCAATCACCTTACCCTTTCCCAAAAAATGGCTTCGTGTCAAAATTTGAAATCAATATACAAACACGTTAACTTTGATAATTGATTCATTATACAGTGAAGTGAGTCCGTAAGGGAAACAAACTAGTCTACTCTATATGAGATCTCACTGGCCCACAAAAATCCTTGAGCATAGCCCATCATTTTCCAAATCCCGAACAAAAGATATCATATGTTTATCTCTTAAGTTAAGGTTCTAACACACTCAGATTCATTTGAAGGGAGTTACAGCTCCTTACCTTTTCGGGATCGGTGTGATTTCATATTGATGTTTAGGAAAAATATCTGGGGCATGATTCAAATTATATACCCTCGTCTTTAAGGTTAATTGTCACTCAGAATTTCTATTATTGTGTTGTGGCTGACTCTTCATTTCATTAAAGTAACCTCAGCCTAATGATTAGATACTTTGAGCATATGTTTCTTAGTTCAGCAAGCTAAGAACCATATACAGCGTGCATTTTACCTGTTTCACTCCAATTTGGATTTTTATTCATATTTTTAGCATCTTTAGGTGCTAACTGTAACCTAGCTATTTAGAAACTATTTCCTCCAAACTGTTATATTGGTAAAACGTTGTTACTGTCGATGTTACTTTTATTGTATCTTATCCCCTACAGTCTATGTTTTGTTCTCTATACCTGCCCTACAGCTAGAAGCTTAAAAACTCCCTACACTCGCATCAAGGAACGTATTTATAATATTATATATTATATATATATATATATTATATATTATATATATATATATATATATATATATAGATATATATATACGATATACGATATATATATATGTATATATTATATATATATAGATATAGATATATATATATATATATATATATACTTTATTTTAAGCAGCAGAAAATTCAACAAAATCTGTTACTCTGAGTTTATCGTTGCCGTTCATCAGACAGTTTTTGCTAGAAACTGTCTGATGAACGGCAACGAGAAACTCGAGTAACAGATTTGTTGAATTTTCTGCTGCTAAAATAAAGCATATTACTCTACCACTGGTATTTGAGTACTCTTTTTTCCCACCTTGTTTCACATTATGTGTTTACTCCGGTATTATATATATATTATATATAATATTATATACGATATACGATAACGAATATATATATATATATATGTATATATATATATACATATATATATATATATATATATAATATATATATAACGATTTAGGAGTGACCCCAACAGGTCACTCGTCCACCAGAAAGAGCAGCCATAACTCACACCCCAAGTATTATTAATTCAGAAATTAGGTGAAAATTTAAAAACATTACCCTAATCATCCTTTAGACGTAGCAACGTTTCTGTGTCATTAATGATTAAATAGCTTAATTAAATTAAATTAAGCCAATCTACCATAGGTTACACTTCATCAGTAAAACCTGGGAGAGACAAATATACACGAGGCGTCTGTATCGAAGCCTACGGGATATCTGACTTAAAATTTTCAAGACTGACGTATTCGCGCCAAACTTATCAACAGTAAATATATACTGCCGATTCAATCTCAGAATTATTCAGAAAATTATCAATTAGTCAATTTAGGGTAGCAAAAAATTCAATAGAAATTTATCGCAACCAGCGGCCTGGTGAAAAAGAGAAATTAGTCATCGACTAAATATATAAATATAACGATTTAGGAGTGACCCCAACAGGTCACTCGTCCACCAGAAAGAGCAGCCATAACTCACACCGCCAAGTATTATTAATTCAGAAATTAGGTGAAAATTTAAAAACATTTACCCTAATTCATCTTTAGACGTAGCAACGTTTCTGTGTCATAATGATTAAATTAGCTTAATTAAATTAAATTAAGCCAATCTACCATAGGTTACACTTCATCAGTAAAGACCTGGGAGAGACAAATATACACGAGCGTCTGTATCGAAGCCTACGGGATATCTGACTTAAAATTTTCAAGACTGACGTATTCGCGCCAAACTTATCAACAGTAAATATATACTGCCGATTCAATCTCAGAATTATTCAGAAAATTATCAATTAGTCAATTTAGGGTAGCAAAAAATTCAATAGAAATTTATCGCAACCACAGCGGCCTGGTGAAAAAGAGAAAATAGTCATCGACAAATATATAAATATAACGATTTAGGAGTGACCCCAACAGGTCACTCGTCCACCAGAAAGAGCAGCCATAACTCCACCGCCAAGTATTATTAATTCAGAAATTAGGTGAAAATTTAAAAACATTTACCCTAATTCATCCTTTAGACGTAGCACGTTCTGTGTCATTAATGATTAAATTAGCTTAATTAAATTAAATTAAGCCAATCTACCATAGGTTACACTTCATCAGTAAAGACCTGGGAGAGACAATATACACGAGGCGTCTGTATCGAAGCCTACGGGATATCTGACTTAAAATTTTCAAGACTGACGTATTCGCGCCAAACTTATCAACAGTAAATATATACTGCCGATTCAATCTCAGAATTATTCAGAAAATTATCAATTATCAAAAAAATATATATATATATATACGATATACGATATATATATATATATATATATATATACATATATATATATATATATATATATATATATATATATATACATATATATATATATATATATATATATATATATATATATATATATATGTATATATATATATATATGCACAGTGATTTGCGTAATACATACTTATACACAAATACAAACACACACACACACTGATGAATTCACATACACAGCCTCGCACACACACTTATTATATATATATATATCACCGTGGTCACCGTGACCGACCAGGCTATCAGATGTTGTTAAACATCGCTGGTCACAATGCGAGCAGAAAGAGTGAAATTTGTGGCGAAAGAGTACAGCAGGTATCGCCACCACCCCCTGCCGGACCCTCGTGGAGTTTTAGGTGTTTTCGCTCAATAAACACTGACAACCCATGTCTGGTAATTGAAACCTCGAGTCCGCTGCCCAAACCACTGGGCCATTGCGCCTCCACCCCCATATATATATTATATATATATATATATATATATATATATATATATATTATATATATATATATATAGTATATATGTATATATATATATATATATATATATATATATACATATACATATATGTATATATATATATATATATATATATATATGTATATATATATATATATGTATATATATATATTATATATATATATATTATAATACATAATATATATTATATATATATATATATATATATATTATATATATATGTATGTATGTGTGGTGTGTGTGTGTGGTGGTGTGTGTGTGGTGTGTGTGTGTGTGTGTGTGTGTAAACAATACAGTTTATTGACATACAAATATTTTGTGACATTTCGAACTGCATTTTCCTCACGAGAGAATGAATAATATAAAATTAGACGAAACATAAATACAACAAATAAAGAGATGATAATCAACATTGTGGCTGCAAAATAAAAAAAAAGTAGAAAACAGAAGTAATGCTAATTAAAAGAAGTCATCGAAGCGTGGTTGAGAAGTTACAATAAGAATATCACAGACAAGACAGAAATAAAAGAAAATAATAATATAGAATGAACAGCAGAATAACAATGCAAAAACAAAAGTGAAGGGAAAAGTTTAGAACGTAGGAAGCTGGAAACTCTACTAAAAAAATTTTGATAGACACAGGTAAGTGGATATATTGAAATGGGTCGAAATAGAAACGTGGAGGTCTTTGAATATGAAGCGTAATGGAAATGAGGAAAATATCTTCATAAGAGCAGAGGCTGAGACAATTAAGTCTCAGACGGAAAATTTGTGAAACGGACCTTGTCAGGAAAACTATGATAGAGAGTCTATATTCATAGAGAAGGATACACGAAAACAGAATTTATAAAAGTGTGATACAGACAGTAAAAACAAAAAGATACTGAGAGCGGGGTGAGCTGCTATTGCAAAACAAATGCAAAGGTAAATAATGAGAGAAAGATTAAAAAAATACTAGCAGACAAACGAAAGTAAATAACTGAAATAGTATAACCATAAAGCTTAAATGTTTCATTTATAGAAGTATATAATAGTTATAGTTAACCCAATCTTAGACAGATAAGAACATCTAGCGTTTTGGATGATTACTTTTAACATATAGCAGTAAGTTATTTACGGGTGGCAGAATGAAATGTGTTGACAAATAAATGATTGCTATGTCTACTGGCAACTTTACATCAACTCCAACTCATATATGGTCATATGTACGGATGAATTAAAACAATGTTCTTAACAGATTAAAATTGTTTTATATAATTCCATGTCCGAAGACAATGCGAAACATGTCTGGGCACTTAAACTGTTTGATTACTTTGTTTGTCGTCAATACTGGATCCTTGTCTCCGAAATCTACAGTTTGTCTTTAAATAATATAATTTAAAACTACGACGCCGTGGCGATCTCATTCTTGCTCACAACATCATAAACGGAATGTGTAAACTCTCGAAAGAGCTGTTCTTCACTCCTGCTCCAGAGCGTCAGCTGCAGGGTCACTCCGAAAAGCTCTATCTGCGACGATTTCATCTCAATCGAAGGAAAGGGGCTTTCTCCGTCCGGGTTGCGGATCCGTGGAATAAGCGGCCGGACGAGATAGTGAAGATAATGACGACCACTCGGTTCAAAGTCTCCCTTGACCACAAGTGGCTTGAACTCTTTACAGGAACACCACCCTGTACATAACTCCATGTCTTGCTTTTTGCTTTTTGCTTTCTAACTAAAAGAAATTAGTGGATTCGCTGTTATTGGAAACGGGACTTGTAATGGCTGTGCTGCTGAATTGAGTCCTAACCAATGTAGTTGAGAAACATAAGTTAACCACATAAACTTACTCTATGTTGTATCACACACCCACATCAAAACCTTATATGTATATACGAGGGTGTGGTGAAAAGCCACTGGCTTTTCGATAAAAGGAAATATAGGAGGGTCACTTAATTATGATTTTATATAAAACATTCGCCTCTCAAATCTCTCAGATTTCCACGCTCATTGTAACCGTCCTCTAAAAGAACTCCGAAGTTTGGGCCTCCAACTAGGTCTTTCACAATAACCTTAAAACCCAAAACTTTCAGCACATCTTCTTATACACACACACACACGCACATACACATACACACACACACATAATTTTTAAACATATATATATAGCGACCTTTTAGGTGTAATCAAGAGAATGTAAGTAGATGCTACGTCGTAGCAGGCCAGTTTCTTTACTAGTTACTGTTGTTATTCATATATTTTGGTGGGGTTTAAGCCGAGGATGGTTTTGCGCTATTAGTATAGGAATTTGCTAAGCTTGTGCATTGATGATCACAAGCAGGTATAGGCCGGTGTAAAGGATATCCGTCTGTTTGTTTCTCTGTAGGTATGTAATGTTCTATAAGTGCCAACTACTTACATTCTTTTGTGAACCCGTAAAAACGTACGTTACAAAATTTTCACATATCCAATTACTAAGTTTTTAAAAGCTGGGCTAAACTTTGAACGTTTGACATTTACATTGTCAGAATAAGGTATTAAAGTGAATAATAGCAAAAAACTAATACACTGGTAAAACGCATACGTACAAATCTAAAGGGACACACCAAATTTTTCACACCTACTTAAAAAATTCTACATATAAGAATAAACTCTAAACAATAGCGTAACGCGAAATTTAACAAAGACAAAAAGCTCTAAAATACCTGTTCCTATCCTCCCAGCCTAAAACTTAATTTCCACTTCACACAAAGCCATACGCCCGCGGAAGATTTTAACTCGAAAGACACTTTATGATGCCAAGATCAGATTCAGAGCATTGCCGTTCGACAATACCTTAACTGGCCGCACCTTTGAAGTCACTCTTAATAATATTTATTCCTAACAAACATAAATTTGTGCAATATAAAAGTACAGAGTAGCCCATCAGATTAATGTAGAATTGTTTTTAATATAGACTGAACATAAAGACAAACACACATACACACACAAGCACACTTATATGCTCTTGTCTTAGAAACATTGGCATATGTATATATATATATATATATATATATATATATATATATATACGTATATGTGTGTTTATATATATTATATATATACTTATATGTGTGTTTATATATATATATAATATATATAATATATATATATATATATATACTTATATGTGTATTTATATATATATTTATACATATATGTATAAATAAATAAATATATATATATATTCATACATATATATACAGAGAGACACACACATGTATAAACTTATATCCATATGTGTGTAGGAGTACGTGTGTGCTTAGGGGTGTATGCTAATATGTGTTTCCGTTCATAGTTATAAATGTATCAATACGTATGCTTGTCTCCATCGCTGTTCCTGTATGTATGCTTGTTCCTGTGTGTATGAAGACTTTACAAGATCAGTACCGAAAACAAATGCACGCAGTACATCTCATTGTAAATTAGAATTTTGAGAACTCTAATCACGTCTGGCACTTTTGTTTGGAGAAAGTCCAGCATGTCTTGTTCGGTTTTGGTAAGCTTTATAGACTAGACTGAGACTCGATCTACACTTCTCTTTACGTTAGGCTACGACGTGGCAAGAATTTATTCACTCCCTACGTAGACATCAAAATTTGATTATTTAAAATCTACATTGAAACAATTGCATATTAGAACGGAGAGGAATTTCCTACGTCAAGTCATACAAGCACACAAATCGACTTTCCCCACCTCTGTCTCTCTCTCTCTCTCTCTCTGTATATGCATACATACGTTATATATATATATATATATATATATATATACATATATATTTATATATATATATTTATATAAATATATATATGTTTATATATATATATATATTTATATATATATATATATATATATATTTATATAAATATATATTTATATATATATTATTTATATATATATATATATATATATATATATATTATTTATATATATATAATATATATTTATATTTATATATATATTATATATATATATTATAATATATATATATATATATATATATATATATATATATATATATTATAATATATATATATATATATATATATATATACATTTTTGCTTGTGCATATATGTGCATGTATCAATGAGAGTGTGTGTGTTATGTATATATATATATATGTATATATACACGCACACATATATGAATGCACAAACTTTTTGTCGACACACCATAGCATGGCAGGAATTCATTCGCACACAACATTATTGTCAACAAAATGTGATTATTTAAATGTTAAATTGAAAAATAGAAATATTATAGTGAAAACAAAATTTTCACTCGCAGACATATATAAAGGCATATATAGTTATGTTGGCATAAACTTATTATTGTGCATACGTACAAATAATATTGATGATGATGATTATGATGTGGGATGATGTTTTCTATTTGTCACACGTGCATCAATTTAGAGGAAGATTATATTGACTCCTTAGAATTTTACATACAATACTAGGGGAAGAAAGGCAGAAGAGAGGGTAAATGAGATGAAGAACGTATATAAAATATAGACTGGCGCAGGAGTGGCTGTGTGGTAAGTAACTTGCTAACCAACCACATGGTTCCGGGTTCAGTCCCACTGCGTGGCATCTTGGGCAAGTGTCTTCTGCTATAGCCCCGGGCCGACCAATTCCTTATGAGTGGATTTGGTAGACGGAAACTGAAAGAAGCCTGTCGTATATATGTATATATATATATATGTATGTGTGTGTGTGTTTGTGTGTCTGTGTTTGTCCCCCTAGCATTGCTTGACAACTGACGCTGGTGTGTTTACGTCCCTGTCACTTAGTGGTTCGGCAAAAGAGACCGATAGAATAAGTACTGGGCTTACAAGGAATAAGTCTCGGGGTCGATTTGCTCGACTAAACCCAAATGACTGAAACAAGTAAAAGAGAAAAGAGTAAAGAGTATATATGCGAACACATGGATAATGCAGGAGGAGGGAACATCACTATCTGCATGCAGTATCGTTTTCCTGTGGAACCTTAAAAATGTTGACGAGTGCCTGACCGAAGAGAAATTTAACTTCAGTCCTTTCAATTTCTCCCACCACTAACTTATCGTCATAACCACTTCACAGAGACACTGAGTGTCATCTTTCTTGACGATTGGAGAGATGACTCTCACGATACACTCAGCCGATAACCAGATATGTTTCTACACGCGACAGTTGCCGTAGATATACCACCACAAATCAGCAACGCTTAGACACTGCCAGCTTGCGTGCAGTTCGGTGTCGTCCCTTTGCGCGTCTTGGCAAGTCTTATAACGCGGCATTTCGATATTTTCAGTTAATCTCAATTTTATATTTTTGCTTCTCATTACTTCCTTATGTTGAATATTTATGGAAATTTTATCATTGTCATATTTATTCCTGTTTAGGGTTCATTTATTATAATTCATGACATATACAACCGGTTCTTACCATTATTTAATGTTCTCATTTATAATCTATTATTTTCCTAAATTTATATTAGCATACAGACAATATCAAATATCATTTGTTTGTCCTACCATATGTCCTTCCTGTTAACTTTTCCTTTCAATCTGTTGAGTTGGTAATAATAAAGTACTTGTACCAGAATCAATATTTTGGTCTGTTGTCTGCCCATCATACATATAATGGCAAACCTTAGATATTTCGATTAGTATTCATATCAATAGTTTTTGCGGTATTTACAAAAAAGAAAATGGGAGTATGTGGTAACAGATTTATGCTACTGTATTACACACTATATAGTCCCACATTCTACAATTTAAGTCATTTCGCTATTAAAGGCATTCAGCTACTACATTAATACGCCGGCACATCTCTAACCAACATCCATCTCCGAAAATTTTTATTAGTTCTCAGGTTACATATTAACACTGGGACAATCAAAATTTTCTGAGTCGGATGACAAGTAAAGCTGTGCAGCCGTTGTATTCGTATAGCAGTTGATTATTTTTACATCTTCTATTGATCCCACATGGTCAAAAGACAAAAAAGAACTTAGAGGTACGTGAACCAACCATATATACTAAGTAAATGAGGTAAGGTATTTAAACCGACTCGCATTCATTTCCAAGATATAGCGTTCGTGCTGTCATTTAACAGCATCGTAATTGAGACAACGATATTAGAAGTAAGTAGTATTATTCTTGGTACAAATAACAGGAGCAAGATTAACGATAGTACAGCTATTGGATAGAAGCACTCCGTCGGTTACGACGATGAGGGCTCCGGTTGATCCGAATCAACGGAACACCCTGCTCGTGAAATTAACGTGTAAGTGGCTGAGCACTCCACAGACACGTGCATCCTCAACGTAGTTCTCGGGGATATTCAGCGTGAAACAGAGAGCGCCTTTGAAATACAGGTACAACAGAAACAGGAAGTAAGAGTGAGAGAAAGTTGTGGTGAAATAGTACAGCAGGGATCACCACCATCCCCTGCCGGAACCTCGTGGAGCTTTTTAGGTGTTTTCGCCCAATAAACACTCACAACGCCCGGTCTGGGAATCGAAACCGCGATCCTATGATCGCGAGTCCGCTGCCCTAACCACTGGGCCATTGCGCCTCCACAGTACAGCTATTAACAGCAACAACACTACCAAAACGAAAAGTAGCAACAGCGGCAGCAGCAAAAATCATACATCTTTAAAATATGTACATTACATGGTCCACTATATATAGAAGCATAACAAAAACAAATACGTACATATATATATACAATACAGATATGTATATATTTGAATATAGATCGATACATATATACACACATGCATACATACAGAGATACACGCACACAAGCTCGAGAGCGCGTTGTAAATCTTTCGCTGCATTTGTATTTTCATTCACTTCCTCTAATATTAATTATCTCGTTTAAGTAGTGTTAACAGCCGAGCCAATGCTGCGTTGTACTTAATCACTCATATGTAATTAACGCTTTGCTTGCATGCTTAGGCATGTATTTCCATTTCAAGAAATGTCTTTTAAATAATCTTAAGTGCTGTTAGTTAGTAAAGTGGGAAATGTGAAAGGGACATCCTTAACAATAGTATCTGAAGAAATGGTTGTTATTTTATAATGTGCACCAGTATATCATCAAGTACATAAAATTATCTATTATGTCCTTGCATATGTATACACGCATGTGTATAAGTACATCACTTTGTTATATAATAATCATTCTATAACTATGTACGCTATGTGTCATATTCTTACTCATTATGCGAGGCGGTGCTGTAAAGTTTCCGGCTTTAGGTAAAAGATAATGCAGAAGGATTCAGATTTCCTATGCCTTGTAAACGAACTCAAAAGGTTCGGTCTCCAACCAGGCCCTTCACGACAATCTTAGAGCAAGGAACTTTTCAGCATCCCCGTATATATATATGTATGCATATTCGGTATATGTATATATCCGCTCGCATCTGTGTGTATGTGTGTGGTGTATGGATGTGTAGTGTATGTGTTTATAGGTATATATCCCAACCAGCAATTAATATGTAGCTATTTATATCAAATCTTAATTAAAGTCATTGAACGATTATATATATATTTATTGGTGTGTAGTGTAATAATGATTATACGGGCATAAAAATATACTTACTCAACATTTTACTCTAGATTTAAATTAGATAGTAATGACCGCGAAAGAATCACGTCCCTCACGTCCGAAAAAAGTAGTAAGGTTCTGCGGTTTCTTACTGAACAAACAGCAGTGCTGATCAAATATTTGCGATATACATTAGCTCACTCGCTCCTTCAAACCGACAATACCTGTATAGGTGCATAGTGTGTCACAGATCAGATGCCCAACTGATTGTAGAGGAACGTGAAATGAAATGCTTTGCCTTCAGAAAACCACCAACCAGTGAAACCCACGTCTTTGCGGTCGTGAATACAACTCCTCGACAACTAGGCCATGCACCCTCACCTTATATAAATTTAATTTATAGTCCTCTTTACAACGTCATGATCTCTTTTTGTTCTCTTTTGTTTCTCTCTGATTAATAATAAAGACTGTTACCGTAATTTGATGTTATAAAATTATCACAGATTATATTATTAGAGCGCTGGGAAATAATGTGGGAAACGAATCCCTAGGGGTGTTCGAAGACGATAGGTAAATAGAAGAAAATGAAAAAAGTCTGTAGAGAGTACGAAACTAGGACTAAAAAGTTACTCGAACAAAAATATATGTAAGGATTAAATGTTAGGTATAATTTCATTCTCCATTTTCAAAACTGGATAAAAATATATCTAACATAGGAAAGCGCTATAAAGCTGTTCCCTGTGGACAACACGTACCACACTAAAAGTAAAATCAACAAGTTCTAGCGGTCAGGAAAGGAAGCAGGTAGGTGATCATTAAACCCGAAGTGATTTCGGGTTTGAAAAATTATGTTGTGTGCAGCGAGGAGATATTGTAAGCCAATTGTAATAAATATTCTTTCTACCGAAGAGGCTGAAGAGTATTGGAATTCAAAGACGCAATATCCACCTGGAGAAATGTGCTGTCGTATATTCTGCAAGAATATTCAGAGATATTTTCTTGAGATACATGAAGGTTTCTTGTCACCAAACTCCAATGCCGCTTCCTTGTTAACTACAGTAGCGTATAATAGCTTTGCACAGTATCAACAACAATAAGATCCATTTTAGGCGCATGGTCCATACTCGTTTAGGAAACGATGGATATTTGATGCTATAGACTCCAGTACTTGAAATGTATTTTAATTTTAGCGGCCCTGATATTTTTACACATGAATTGCAAACTACACTGAAACTTATAAAAGCTGTAATTAAATGTCACAAGGCAATTCCCAACTTCATAACTGTCCAACTGAATTGCCAGTGTAGATATTTACTTTATGTGGTTAAAAGTATAGTAATTTGATTAATATAATAGAGCAGCTAATATCATTTGATTTCAATCAGCTGATTTTAAATATACGCTAATATGTGATTTTAATGTCAATATTCCAATGTTGTAGATATAAATACCAATATTATATTGAAGTATAATCGATCGACTCTAACCCATATACTCGAAATTAGTACTTTGGCCAAATTAAAATGAAGTAATATTCATTAGTGAAATTATATTTCTTTATAGACTTGAATTTTGAACTCATATGATATATATATATATATATATATATATATATATATATATTTGACGTATTTCCCCATTATTTCAAATATAAATGAACATCATAACGAACACAATCAATAATTATCTAGAATTCCTACAATATCAATCATGCACTGCATTAAGTGATAGTATTCAGTGGTGAGTAATTTTTAATTTTGGTAGAATCAATGAGGTCGTAATTCCTTTATTGTAATACACGGTAGTACTCTATTGAGACTTTTCTGGGTGCATTGTCTATATTTAGTCAAATATGATATTACTACTAAGGACTACACAACGAAGGCTGGTAGATTTTAATGCAAGTGTTCTAAACATTTCACGGATTTTGGTGAAGCCGTCAGGTTCTAATCCAAAGTCACAGAAAATCAGGCTAATTGCACAGGCCTTCGAAATGGATTTGTTTAAACATGCTTTAAGGAACTGTAGTTACTCTATATATTGTTCTGATGCGAATTCCAAATATGAAAAAAAAAAAAAATCCCTTTCCCATTACTTTACATTTTTCTTACAATTTAATAGTAGAATATGTCATAATTTGTGGGTAAAGACGAAGGCAAAGTAATAGAAATGAATTTGATATATTATTTAGCCTATTAAAATGGCACAAATGCAACTGAAAGGTAATATTTTAGCAAAGGCTCCATGTATTTATTTTAGGTTCAGTGCCTAAAAATATATCATTGGATAAATATTCACGTTGCAACCTCCAGCAGTAGTTAGCATGTAGGAAATTATCTTTAATGCTCATTTTAAACTACAAGGTTTTATTGCTTTTTCTGAAATCTAATTCAAAACTCAAGAGTACGTCTTGAAAGTTTTCTGTTGGTGATATGACAGAAACGTCAGGTCCATGTGCAACAGATTGCAATGCAGTTGAGATATTTTGATAAACAATGTGTTTCCCACTTTTAGAATTGTTCCCCGCAATTTACATGAGCAAAAGTGTTTCTTCTGCTCTCACCATTTAATTGTAACTCTCAAACGAAAAAAACCTTTTGTACAATTCATCCATTGTTTCATGTATCCAACACTAATTGAGCAGGGCTTATGAGGATTCCACTTCTGATGCTGGCCTCTGATTTCACATCAAAGTAGATATAGTAAGATTTTTGCCAAATTCAGTAATATATCTCTCGCATTTGTCATGCATAAACTCGCCATAAATTTAATGAAATCATTCGAGATAGCTGCACATCTTCTAGAAGCCTTTCTTGGTTGAATTGATGTGGAAGTCTGTAAGGAAAGGGGGGCTTTTTGAATAGCATACATTTGATTTACTATCTAAATGTATACACCATATCATAAGAGAAGATTTGGAATGTAACGTATAATTCAATAAAACAATGTAGGTAGGTTATATAAATGACTTAGTAAAGCGTGTTTTTCTCCCTGTAGTGCTTGTGTTTGACTGAAGCTACATTGATGCAGGCAAGTGTCTGTGAACCTAAAGGTGTCCAAATGTTGCCAGATGCATTCTTTTTTAAAGTATGACTGTTAATTATACTTTTACTGTATATTTAAATAGAACAATTAATAATAACAATAAAAGACAGCAGTCAAATTCGGTCATAATGATAAAACGCAATAATCGGGTACGTGAAGAAACTACGTGATAAAATAATTTCTTTGTAATTTTTGAAATCAGTGCGTAGAAGTGATCCATTTCGCCAAATAGATGTGAAACCAATTTTTTTCACACACCTGTGTTATAAAAGGCTCCCAAGCTGGAGATGTTATTTCTCTTTTCTTTTAGCTGTTCTGCATCCAAATATGTACACTCTAAATCATCTTCACCTGCTTCATCACAGTGCTGTATAATTGGAATGAGATGGTGATGTCCATAGAAATCGGAATCAAACTTTAACTATAGTTAATATTATTTTATCATGCTGTATGATATATATGAATCGATAGATAGATAGATAGATAGATAGATAGATAGATAGATAGATAGATAGATAGATAGATAGATAGATAGATAGATAGATAGATAGATAGACAGACAGACAAACACTCAGACAGACAAACAGATAGATAAATAAATAGATAGATAGATGTCACCCTATTCTAAATACTGAAAAGATATCTTATGAAATGCATACAAACCTAAATGAAATTTGTTTTACACACGCATTGTAGCTAAATCTACATTATCTTAAGCTCTTGTTACATTTTTAAACTTGAGGGACGAAGAACTGCATGGTATTTCTAAGAGGATCCCTCCTTTTTCGATATAGATCGTGTGATGTTTTGTAGTGACATAAATATTTATAATATATAATAACGAGCGTGTCTGTCTCCTTCACTGATGAGGTCCCCAAAAACAAAAACATGAAATATTCAGTCGTCACACAACTGGCAAATATCAGAAAGTACTATTCTCCTCATTCAAGGTTTACTTAATTCTAATTTATATTACCATTTTGTTCTTGCATCCTCACTAGGGAAGAATCTGTAATATATATGTATATATATATATATATAATATATATATATATATATATATATATATATATATATATATATATTATATATATATATATATATATATATATATAGTAATTTTTTTAAAATCACAATAGGCGCAGGATTGGCTGTGTGGTAAGTAGCTTGCTAACCAACCACATGGTTCCGGATTCAGTCCCACTGCATGGCATCTTGGGCAAGTGTCTTCTGCTATAACCCCGGGCCGACCAATGCCTTGTGAGTGGATTTGGTAGACGGAAACTGAAAGAAGTCTGTCGTATATATGTATATATATATATGTATATATATGTATGTGTGTGTGTGCGTTTGTCCCCCTAGCATTGCTTGACAACCGATACTGGTGTGTTTACGTCCCCGTAACTTAGCGGTTCGGCAAAAGAGACCGATAGAATAAGTACTAGGCTTATAAAGAATTTGCTCGACTAAAGGTGGTGAAACAAGTAAAATGACTGAAACAAGTAAAAGAGAGTAAAGAGAAAGAGAGAATACCAATGATATGAATGAATGAGTTCTATTGCTTAATTTACGATTTTTTGCCTGCAGCAGGCGTTGCTGAATATATTCCGTGGTCATAATTTTTTAGTGCGTGTACATTTACTTTCAAAAGGGTAATATGTCAACAATCGTCCAAATATCCTTCACCAATCTCAGTCAGTCACTAACAACAATAGAAATACTTATCGTGCAATGTCAGTAATTAAATTGACATTTGTGCTTCTCCACTACGGACGCAATCATATGACTCAAAGAATTAAAAGAATACGCTCATTTACTGTATGATTGATGTTATCAAAACGATACTTAGAAAATATTTTTTGTTCATGCGAACATAAACCACATGTACATAATTTAATCTGGGTAATTCCAAATGAGGTCACGATATAAATTTTATCAAAATTCTAGAATTGTAGAAGCTCCTTAGAATAAGCTTATACCTCAATATTAGAGAAAAATCTACACCACCTTTTTATAAATTTTCATCATCTCCATTAGTACCACTATTATCAATGACAATACCAAACATTGTCGCTGTCATGAACAATAATACATCAAACAGGAATCTAATACGTAATCTTTTGACTTCCCAATAATAGCTGTTAAACTTTCAAAAATCGTATTATACGTTTTTAAACCGTAAAGGGCACACTGGCCAACGTAGTACTAGATATAAAATACAGATTTGCTACCAGAGCATTTTTATCAGTATGCTTCAATAGGGCTAAACTCGACAACAACAACATCAAAGTAAATTATTTCACATAAATCGCTCGACGTTTGACAAGAGATTGTTGGTTTTCTGATATAATTAAATACAAAACGGATTTTCAACCGAGGAACAAGAGTGTAGTTCACTCAGTCTTTCGCGGTCATTTCTATCTAATTTAAATCTAGAGTGAAATTTTGAAGAAGTATATTTTTATGCCCGTATAATCATTCTTACACTACACGCCAATAATTATATATATAATCGTTCAATGACTTTAATTAAGATTTACTGTGAGCTAGACAGAAAATATCAATTTCGTGCCAACCGTTTCTAATATAAAGCAAATGATGTGTAATTCATTGTAGAATATTACAGTTGAGAGACAGTATTGCCTACTAAGTCTGTAATAAAACATGCAGACTAGTCCAACCTCTCACTTTCAGTTACATCTACTGTATTGTTGTAATCGTATTTAGTTGACCATCAATAAGTGAGCTCACATGGTGCACATTATGCATCCAAACATAGGATGAAAGACTTTCCACATAAATCTATGCCGTATTTCTCTCCGCACTTGTGTATCTAGGACTACGTCAGCCATGATAGTTAACATAGAGACGGACTACTCAGTTTCTTTTAGCGAAACAAAGCGAGGTCTCAAATAAAATACTAATTTGATAATGTAACATCCTCAGTATGTTTTACTTTTCATAAGAAATTTTAAATCTGAATCTTGAAAGCATCTACAGTTTGACTGACCTAACACAGGCGCGCCAATATGCGATTATCTGGTACTTGTTCGTTCCGCAAGCTATTACCGACAAATATTTCATGCGTCACAGTTTTCCATTTTTCGTCTTTATCTATTGAAATCAGAATTCATCGAATGAGTTGATGAGTACTGGCTTGGAACTAAGCAAGAAGACCAACAGTATCAATCTCTGCATGATCAGCACTTTTACTGCACACAATTCTCAAAGCTAAATCAGTAGTAGTATTTCACTATGTTCGGAAACTACAATACTGACCTCAGTGAAACATATTTGGCGTCTTTTCAATAATCATTCTAATTATTTGCAAAATGCCTCTACATATATTACTTTGACTCGATGCAAGTGTACATATTTTCTGGGAAGAGAATGTAAATATGGAATGTGAACGTGCATGTACATCTCAATTATATAGATATCCTTTCAACAGAAAATATAATTCTGTAGGTAAATTATTTCTTACATTGAGCTTAGTATGTGAATAAATTTATCTGTACAATCGATTACTTTTCAGTATTTTTAAATAAAGTGTATCTATTATTACAAGTTTATAAGTATTTGAGTTAAACGAATATATAATAGTAACTGGATAATGCATGACTTTCTGAAGACTGTCAGTAATCTGAAGCGAAAAGAAATGCTTCTTAAACGATGAGACTCTCATCTAAAGGGAACGCCAGTATATAAGTGGGAAAACTGACACCTACTATAAATTGCCTATTCACCAAGAAAGTTTGAAAATGAAATTTCGTCATATGCAGAAGATCATAAATATACAAAGCTTGGATTATGGATGTATACCAGGTTGTTACAAAGTCAATTGCATGCAAAAGTAAAGGAAATTTGCTACGATTAAGAATAGAGAACGAATGACAATGTCAATTTATAATTCCTTGGTTTTAAATATATTCAAATGAAAGACCTATAATGTCTATATATTACAAGTAGTAACTAATGTATCCGTTTCTATATGCTACGACTTCACATATTCAACGGCAGAATCATAACTGATAAAGACAGCTTCAAACACTAAATATCTATTGCGCTATGCTTATAAAACTTTTTTCTAGGACATTTTACAAAGGCTTCAACAAGTTTGTGAGTGGAGATTTTTCTACAAGAGAAACTCAAGTTCAAAAGACATATTTCATATATTGATATTTCTTATCTGAACTAACATGCCGGCTATTTACCAGAAAAGAAAAAAAAAGCTTTTGTTTTTTCAAATTTATGGACAGAGCAGAAATTCAAATGCTAAGGAAATATAAAAGTGTTATTATGTGTGTTCTGCATATGTATTTTGTGCATGTGTGTTTGCATGAGTGTGTGGTTTTTATGTGTTTGAGCGTGTCTGTAGGATTTTTGGTGTGTATTTATGTGTGTGTGTTTGTGTTCGCACATGCAGGTATGTGTGGCTTTGTCAGAGAAGAAAGGAAAATACGCATGAATGAAGTAAGTGGATATTGAAAAATCGTCCGCGGAGAATGGGTTGCACAGACGTCACAAAAATGTACAGACTGAAGACATATACTGGTTACAGCAAATGAATTTCTCTAAAGATAGTTCAGGCTCACGTGTGTCTGTTGAATTGAGTGACAGGTACAAACTGACTCCGCAAAGCTTCTGCTTTACCCTTAAAACCTGTTCTACCTTTAAAATTCATTGACCCGAAACACTACTGGCGTGAAATAGAATCGAATACGAATTCAATTAAATACGAAACGAACCCATAAAGAAAATACTCAACATCCAATTCAGATTAAAGTACTCGCATATATTTGTTACAATATTAATGTTAAAAAGATCTTGTTTTCAGCGAATAATAGATTAACAAAAACCGGAGATATGTGTACAATGGGGAACCTATTGTTATGTATCAGAGACGGCTATGTGTAAGATGATGTTGCATATCCCAAGACAAAAACTCTCTCTCTCTCTCTTCTCCTCCACCCACACCCACACCCACACCACACACACACACACACACACACACACAGACATAAATATATATATATATATAATATATATATATATATATATATATATATATAATAATGATAATAATAATAATATTAGGGAGTAAATCAAAATAAACAGAGAAAATTAGATTTAAGATTAAATCAAATTTCACAGTATAAATATATATTATATTAGAAATAAAACCACTATTCGGCAATTCGAGCTACTGATTCTTAAGACGAATTTCCTGGATTCTCTGCCTTACGCCCCACCCCTGCGGATGGGACCCTTCTCTGTCACAGGATTCCTCATTTTTGCAAGTTGTGTGGACTAGACCAACTTGAAATGAAATGCTTTCCTCAAGAACATAAAAGTATCACTCTAACCACCAAGTAACGCGCGTCCACACAAATACACACGAGAGCGCGTTGTATGGACACTTAAGGAGCAGAGAACTATTGGGTGCCAGCAATGTTAAGCATCGGCTCTTGATTTTCACGACTACATACAGAGTGTTTAAGCAACCTAGATAATGGAAACTATATTCTATACTGATACGAAGTAAAAAGCAGAAAAGAAATTTCAAAAACTGATTTCGATATTTTAATAAATTACAGAGAGAGCAACAATCCAGCTTCAAATATTTTGTATTGATGCCTCTAGCCAGAAATATATATTTTAACAACTTGAAACTTATTAAGTACTTGAAGAAACAGATCTACTGAAACTGTTCTGTGTCGTACAAAGTCACTGCTTTGTACCTGAAAAGAACTCTCACGAATCATTAAACTTTTCCACTTTTAAATTCTTAACGTCAAGGATTCCTTGTGAATCTTTAATGCTAGCAGTAAATAATTGGAAACTGGGAATTCATTTGTTGATAGGTATAGGTATAAAGTTGCTATCACGCAGACATTTGAATAATTGATTTACAGAAGCGCAGAATTGCAGGTGATGTTGTAAAAGAAGGTGTACATTATGATAACGTGGTATTTAATAATTAAAATGAAATCTTATAACCCATTTAGTCATTCGCAAGTCATTTTCGACATGACAAGCAATAAATCTCAAAGGTAATCATTGAATAACGTGTTTGTATGTACCAAAATATCTATTCGTAGACGGTCATTTCACGACTTTCAGGCAAAAATTACCCAAGTTACTTTAGATATGGCCACATATCGAAAATACCAATGAAATACCTTACTGAGGAGCGTGCCCATGTCACCAATATTTTGTTTCTACAGCTAATTCCGGTTAATGTATGCAAAGTCAGATCACCCATTTCAAAATTTGTATCCATAAACTGTATTTAAGTATATTACAGGTAGGTCTTTTAAACACTTTGGACCAATGGACAGGGATTCAAGGAATTTCATGGTGTTGTACCAAGCCCCATATGTCTTGATGTAATGGTAGGGACACTTTCATATCTACGGCGTACCTTTGTCATATTAAATCACATGGAGATCATCTTTCTCCTGACAGAATCGTAGACGATTTCTTCTGAACAGAAAAGAATGAAACGTAAAAGGCGAAAACAAGATTCAACCATTGTATACGTACATCGTCTATTGACACTAGACAGGTGTCTATGCTAATCTAACTGAACAAGAAGCATTTTGAATTGGAGTGTACTAAACTGAGTATACAAAAAGACAGAATGACACTTGCTGACCGTATGCAAAATGGCATTTGCATAGAGTTTATTCGTAATTTTTTTCTGTTCAATTTGCTGCTACACATATTTAGTAAAAGGATTGGCTTGCATCGTGAATATATATATATATATATATATATATATATATATATATATATATATATATATATATACAGAGAGAGAGAGAGAGAGAGATATCCCAGTGTGTTCAAGAACGGAATTTCAACATTGCTAAGAAAGTTAGTTAACTAACAGGCTGAAGGGTATTTAAAGTTTCGTTTTAGGTATGTTTTAACACATATATGTACATGGATATATATATGTTTTCGTTTCTCATTGAGTTCGACGTTTTATCGGTGTCCTGTCCTCATATATGCGTGTATATATACATGTAGAGGTAGGTACGTACATATATGTATATATATATGCATATGTTTTATTTATTAATATATTATATGACGGAACGCACGTATCCTTTTCTAAGTAAGATTGTTCTTGATATCAATTTTGATGGGCACTCTTAAACTTTCTGTCCCAACCCTTTCTCAGCCTTCATTCTTTGATTTCCTTTTCTTCTACTTAACTGTCTCTCCCTCTCTCTCATTCTTCACTCTCTCTCTCCCTCTCTCTCATTCTTCATTATTTCTGGTTCCCTCACAACCATTCCCCTTTCTTCTCTCCCTTTCTCTTGCTCCTCCTCTTCCTTCCCGTCGTTGACCCGCGACGAGAACTCTGCTACTGTCTTTCTGGCCTGACTTCCTTGAAGTCTAGACGGCATTTTCTGTTGCTCTTTCGCTGTTCTCAAAAATAGCGTTCGTAATACTTTTTCTCGTTCAGCTTAACAGCCCTTCTTGTCTTGTTAATTTCATTGTCCTGTCTTTTACTGCTTATATTTTGTAGTGTCGTTACTGTCCTGTTTTTGTTACCATTTTTACCCCTCTGCAAAAAGGTCTCGACTTTTATTTGATTTGCTTTTCGCAGGAAGGAAAGTTTCTATCGAAGATACGTCTCGCCTTCACCTTCGAAACGTAGAGTAGATGAAACCATGGTGACTGAAGAAGGGTTTTTTTCCTTGTGTTATTTGTCATGTACTCTATTTTTTGTTGTTTAAGAAAAATGTCCAGTTCCTTGGGTTTGTGTCTATGTTTTCGTTTCTCGTCGTGTTCGACGATTTTTTTTGTCCTGTACTCATATATGCGTGTATATATACATGTAGATGTAAGTACGTACATATATGTATATATATATATGCATATGTTTTATTTATTAATATATTATATATATATATATATATATATATATATATATATATAATGTGTGTCTATGCATATGATTGTTGTTCCCTGTGTGTGAGTGTATTTCTAAAGAAGTTTTCGCAAGCGTTTCTGGGAGTAGTTACAGTATAAAATGAACTTTGAACGATCTAGGTAATTCATAGAGGAAAACACGGGGCAAATTGTGAATAATGGCGTTTGTAGTAAAAGATAGGTACTTATTCCAGTCACCTTGTTTTCATTCAATATATATCTTGGAATTCTAAGTCTCTCTCTCTCTGCTTAAGCGTTTATTTCTTGCCCACTCAATTACTATCGCCTCGCTCTTTGTCTCTTATTCTATCCCTTTCTTTCACCTTTTCTGTGTTTGTGCTTATATATATATATTATATGTATTAATGTATGTATATATGTATATATATATATTATTTATAGATATATATAGATATTTTTATATATGTGTATAGTTATATATATATATATACACACACTCATATATATATATATTATATGTATCAATGTATATATGTATGTATATATGTATATATATATATTATTTATAGATATATATAGATATTTGCATATATGTGTATAGTTTTATATATATATATACACACACACACTTATATATATATTATATATAATATATATATATATATCTATATATATATATATATATATATATATCTATATATATATATATATATATATATATATATATATACATACATACATATATATATGTATATGAATAAGATCTATTACTTTCACCCTGTTGCTTTGTTTCTCTCATCTATTTGTTTCACTCTTTGTCTATTTCCATTCCATCGTTGATTCCATCCTATTACTGTTTCTAGAGAAACTCCGTCGACCTCTACACACAACCTGCTTGCCGTACACATAAATCAATAGCACCAGCTAGTCATTTATGGCCATTCACGACAGTTTTATTACACAAAGCTACAAACTTCCCTCGGCTCAAGACTCTTGTGTGATAGAGCTTGAATTTAACAGCTTACGGTGAGGTATCTCCCAGGAGAAAAGTTTCCACAAAATATATATATATATGTATATATATATATATATATATATATTATATATATATATATATATATATATATATACTTATATATATACACATACGTAGCCATATACTTATAAATACTATCATAGTGATATTTATATACTTGGTGCGCATGCGTGCACACCACATTTATAATATATATATATATATATATATATATATATATATATATGTATGTATGTATCCTGTATTGGTTTTCAGTAATAGCAAACAATATAAATGATAGGAATTTTAAATATTGCAAGTATGTTTGTATACACCCAAATGCACACATATACGTTATGATTACTTAGACGCTTTTTCAAATATATAGACTTCTACAGACGCCCTTGGTCGAAACGCATTTCATTCTGCTACACTTGAGCACACACTCACACACACACATATTCATTTGTGTGTGGGCTTGTGAACATACACATCACACAAACACACACACACATACATAAATACAGCGGCAAATGAACACACTTATGTCTTGTATTTGTATGTGTTTAAATAAGGGTATACACCCATGCGTGTTTGTATATACATTTATATTCCTGTCTATCTCTCTGTATCTCCTGATATACATACATACATGCATACATACATAATACATATATATATATATATAACATTACTACTTAATAGACACAATACATGTTTTCTGTGCTACTGATAATTTCTTATAATGTGAAATATCTCTGATATATTCATCAGGCACAAACCATATATTATAACGAACTAAAAATTGAGTCAGAGAAGAATCGCCAAAGTTGAAAAGGAAACACAATAGAAAGATTGAAAGCTTAGAAAACTGAAAACGGAAAAAGGGAAGCGAAAAAGTAAAATTAAAAGCTGTAAAGAAAACAATCCTCCTTAGACTATAGATTTAAGGCTGGAATTATTTCAATAACTTAATAAGGAATAAGCTGAATCTTACAATTCTTCAAAATGTAATTAGAAAAATCGTTACAACTGCTAAATATTTCATACTTAGAGTTCAGAAGCTAGTAAGGGATCTTAGATCTGAAAATGATCTGTGTTCTTTCAGCTAAACATATCTTACATTTATTTGATTCATTAACATAAGGTGTAGATGTCTCCATTCATTTCCCCTGGATCCCATATACCATCCTTTTCTACTCTAGGCACAAGGCCCGAAAGTTTTGGGGTGGGGGCCAGTCGATTAGATCGACCCTCAGCGCGTAACTGGTACTTAATTTATTGACCCCGAATGGATGAAAGACAAATGTCGACCTCTGCAGAATATTGAACTCAGAGCGTAAGACAGACGAACCACCTATTTCTTTACTGCCCACAAGGGGCTAAACATAGAGGGGACAAACAAGGACAGACACATGGATTAAGTCGATTATATCGACTCCAGTGCGTAACTGGTACTTATTCAATTGACCCCGAAAGGATGACAGGCAAAGTCGACCTCGGCGGAATTTGAACTCAGAACGCAGCAGCAGACGGAACACCTATTTCTTTACTACCCACAAGGGGCTAAACACAGACTGGACACACAAGGACAGACAAACGGATTAAGTCGATTATATCGAGTACAGTGCGCAACTGGTACTTAATATTTCGACCTCGAAAGGATGAAAGGCAAAGTCGACCTCGGCGGAATTTGAACTCATAACGTATCGTCTACGCATTTCGCCCAGCGTGCTAACGTTTCTGCCAGCACGCCGCCTTAATCACATAGCATTAGATTTCAAACCTTATATGTGGCTAGTGAACTTAGTAGCTTCTTTCTTATGTTGGATTGAGTCTACGTGTTTGGCATTCTCCTTCACATAATCAAACATAGGTCATCTTATTTGTAGTATCATCTACCGTTGGAATAACTTCTGTCTTATATATGACAGATTTAATCATACATCGTTGGTCAAGTGGACAGGATCCTAGATCCCAAAATTTAGCCTAGATTTAGGCTCTTAGTATTGAACTCGTGTAATGATACACTTCATACTATGGCAGCAGCTATATGATAATTTCACAGGACGACTATTAAATATTTTTATGCATCTGTGAGTAACCGGAAAGGTTTGTCTAGAAGAGATTGGAATCTTTTAACTATGTTAGTTTTTATGTTAATGCAAAAGGGAGGAGGAACCAAATATTTTCCTTGTCCTATCTTTAGACCTATTATTATTTATGATTAATATTACTGGAGTTATTAGGTGGTTAGTTGGTATCTCGTCTACCGTTATGTTCTGAGTTCAAAGTCCGCCAAGTCGACTTTGCCTTTCATCCTTTCGGGGTCGATTAAATAAGTACCAGTTACGCACTGGGGTCAATATAATCTACTTAATCCCTTTGTCTGTCCTTGTTTGTTCCCTCTGTATTTAGCTCCTTGTGGGTAGTAAAGAATTAGAAATAGGTATTTCGTCTGTCTTTACTTTCTGAGTTCAAATTATGTCGAGATTGAGTTTGTCTTTCATCCTTTTGGGATCGATAAATTAAATACCAGTTGCGAACCAGTGCTTAGATTAGAAACGAATATTAGTGGATTTATGTATAACTAGATTTATTATTCTGATTATTATTAGGGGGATTATATATTAAAATCTACCTTTGAAGCAACTATTGGATAGGGCATTGTTATAGTAGGAGGCTTCTATCTCAAAAATGTGTTTTGAGGAAGTGAGATTAGACACTCTGTCATTAATATTAGATATAAGGCTTTTAAAAATTAGACGAGGGTGATTAGATTGTTTATGTATATAGGCGAGTTTTTCATTTGTCTTCTGTAATGGATTATAGGAGGAGGAATTCAAGTGTAGGTAAATATCTAGTGTTTATACTTTTTTGTGTTCCTTTCGTCGTTTCCCGTTGTTACACCTTCCACCTTTTCACCTTTTTTCCCTCATCCAATTTTTAGTTTGTTATGATGTATGTTTTGTGCCTGATGAACGTTTGATGTATTTTTCAACATATGAAACTATTTGTAGTACATATAATCATGTATTGTGTATTTTATCTCTCGCCGGATGGCGCACTTTTTTCTTGATCTTACCATCACAGAAAAGTACATTTTATATATATATATATATATATATATATATATATATATATATATATATATATATATATATATATATATATATATATAATATATATATATATATAGTATATATATATATATTATATATATATATATATATATATATATATTATATATATATATATATATATATATGTATGTATATATATTATATATATATATATATATTCATACGTATGTGTGTGTTTCTGCGTGTGTATGTATTTATATATCAATTATTATTTAGCTGCCTTCAAGTCTTAAATACGTGTAAGATTTGCGGACATACATGCGAAAACTATTGCTATTACGTTACTTTATATTCATGGTTCATATTGCATTTGAGACCATTGTTCATGATATGATAAATTAGCTACATACAACGTAAACCAATGCTTGTAGCTACTATCTTTAAAATTTCGGCAAAGACCGAAAGTATATCATATTTAGCCCGATCATTCGTTTCGAGGGATTCCTATTTAGGCAGCCATGGTCTAACATTCTACCATTGAGAAGTCGTATTTAATTTTTCTTGCCAACATTGAGAAATCGTATTAAATTTTTCTTGCACACATGTTTAAGCTCTTTTAGTACAATCGTTTTAATAAACGGCAACACTGAACCTAGATTCATGAAGCATAAAATATATTCATGAAAGTCTGCATACACACAAACACACACACACACACATATATATATATATATATATATATATATATATATATATATATATATATATAATATATATATATACATGTATCTTCGTTTCTGTGTGAATCTATGTGTATATACATATATACATACATGCATACATACACATATATATGTGCATATGAATGTGTTTAGAAAGAGATAGAGAGAGAGAGTGTGTGTGAGACAGACAGACATATTTAGAGAAAGGGAGAGGAAGAGAGAGAGAAATATACTGCATGTGTATGCATACTTTTTGAGATATATATTAATGCTGCATATACTAAAAAGATGCTGAACACAGGGCGAATATCATCACATGATGTTTTCGTCTAATTGAAGTTTCTATATTGCACGTTATTCATTATTTTAATTCTTCCGTTTTTATTTCATAGTAGAATATTTTTCACAATGTTATTCTCGTTGACTTCCAAATGTTATTTCGTTAATGTAAGTTTAAATTCTTTTTTCGTATATCTCGTTACCAATTTTTAACAGTTTTTTTCTTTCTTATTCTTGATTTGTTTCACGCTACTTCACACAAACTATATTATATGCATCCAATTACTGCTGCCATTGCAGTAATTTTATATAATTTTACGCTATATTGTATTTTTGCTTCATTTTTATTTTCATTTTTCTGGAAAATAATATATTCCATAATTTAAAATCAATAGTATATGCATCTGCTTTATTTGTTCAAAGTTTTGTTGTAGCAAGATTCGTTGCAAGTGAATAAAACAACTGTATGATTTGTAGTAATAATTCTAATGTTCGGTTTCATTCCTATTTGTTGCATTAATATGTAAGTTCAAACAGTTACTACTAATTTAGCACCTCTTTCAATAATTATTTTGATCTGAAGCTAGACAAATGTTTTGGGCAATTTGGACAAGTTTTCCCGGACAACGAGGTCACTAGCATTTTCAATTTAGGTAAAGTCGAAATTTTTCTAAAACAATATTTTAACACTGCTAAGGCGGCGAGCTGGCAGAAACGTTAGCGCACCGGGCGAAATGCGTAGCCGTATTTCGTCTGCCGTTACGTTCTGAGTTCAAATTCCGCCGGGGTCGACTTTGCCTTTCATCCTTTCGGGGTCGATAAATTAAGTACTAGTTACGTTCTGGGGTCGATCTAATCGACTGCCCCCTCCCCCAAAATTTAGGTCCTTGTTCTAAGAGTAGAAAAGAATATTTTAATATTGCTGATTTAGGTATGTGACTCTCTTCATACCAATAAATAAACCATTATTTTCAAGTGAAGGGTATCGAGTGTGGTTGTGTCTAATCTATCGCTTTGTTGTTGTTTTTCGTTATTGGTTCTCTTTCATCTATGACTGTGTTCCCATATAATCAAAGACATACCATTTGTATCATGTCCCATGTACGCACAACAAATTCGTCTGTTTTCAGACAAAAAACCCATATAATATACCCTGATAGAATTTAGCTGCTATGTCTAGCAGATTTAGGGATTACGTGGATGATTTCTTTTAGCCTCGGCCCATTATATACAAGATTATTCTAGAAGCAAATGCATTTGGTGAACAACTTTAATATTTAAGTAACACACGATCTAACCTAGAACGGTATCTCACGAATACCGCTTATACATGTCTCAAATTTTAATCATTGTAGTTTCAACATTGGGCTCCCTGGCATTGATATATACTTTCTCTTGACCCACAAAATGTCATAATCTGTTAAAATGCCCCTGTAATCAAATGTTCTCTTAAAGAAAGAGAACATACCGATAATATACATAGTGTAGGTATAGCTTCTTCAAAGTGTTCCGATCATGCGTATGTTCGATCAACATTGGCGTAGTGTTAAGTATGAAAATCTAATAAACCGGCGTTTTTAAGGTGGCGAGCTGGCAGAAAATTTAGCATGTCAGGCGAAATGTGAGATTCGATGACGGTGTAAAGACCCTGTTATCTCATGCTGGAAGATTTCATGCAGCTAAGCTTAATCAAAGAAACTTACTGGCAGAGATTTGCAGTAAAGATATTTTCAGAAAAACCAATAAGTAAAGTTGATTAAGTTCAATCGCAGGAGGGCTTAAGTTATGTGGAAACAGAAAAAAAAAATCCACAATTCAAGTACATATTGAAAAGTTTTTTTTCATGCAGCCTTTCAAAGCAGCATGTATGCACACACACACACACACACCCACACACACACACATACACAAACACACACACACACACACACACACCCAAACACATACATACATACATATATATATATATGTATATATATAAACACACAGACACATATCTATAAACATATATAGAGATACAGACGCACGTACAAACATACATTAGTATCGAATTTTGGCCAAAAGACAACGAGATCATTGAAGGAGCTAAGTCGATTATACCGTCCCCAGTTTCGACCCCAAAAGAATGATAGACGAAGTCGACCTCGTTACGATTTGTACTCACAACGAAATGACTGATGAAATGCCGATAAGCATCTTTCCTGGCGCGCCAACAATTTTGCCAATTTGCCCCCGAACACAGGCATTTATTCTAATTTTTGTGTTTATTTCAAGTCTCATATGAAAGCAATTTAGCATTAACCTGAAGGATTACTGGAGCTTTTTTAAAATAAATTTTCGCTCACTCAGGAGACATTTTACACTGTTGTAATATTTATGAATTCTTTTTATACATATACACATGCACGCACACTTATAATCCAAAGAATTTGGAGTCATTAATTAGTGCAGTTACACAGTTCTTTTCATTCACTACCATTGTTTCTTCGCAACGCATTCCTCCATGCCTACAGGTAGTGCATTATGCAAACGTTTCGCTGCATTATGAGATCTAGTTGTGTTTCATCGGATGATATGTAAATATTATCTCCGTATGCTCAAATCCTCTGAATCTGTCATGGCCCGAAGCCAGTAGTTGCCACTGTGTTTATCAACCTGTGTTGTTGCTGAAGAAACATTGAAAAACTACTTTGAATGTTTGGATGTAGTGTGATGGTGATTCTGGTTCAGTTAAAGTAGCGACCGTTTTAAAGGGGTGAGCATTTACTTATTTGTAATGTTGCCATTGTTTTTATTCCATGGTAAGTTACACGTGCGATTGTTTTTAGCTAACCATTAAGAATCGGCCCATACGCATACATTAGTTAGATTATTTTTTATAAGCTTAAATTTACGATTGGAAATCCACAACTGTTACACTCCCTGTTCTTCGTTAAAATGATGACGACCTTCGAGCTATGAACAACTGTCGTTCTGTATGTATATTAATATTTGTGGTATACGAATATGTGCAATAAGTGAGACCTGAACTCCTCTTTTTTATTTCATTGTACAAAAACGTAATATGATTTTATATGAAATATATGATAACTGGTGATTTGCATTACAGAGGACGTCAAATATATATGTGCCAAATGATATATGAGCGATTATAACCATTTATGCATTAACATTTTTAGTCTGTCATTCGTCTGCATTAAAAATTCATCGACTCACGAATAAAACTAAATAATCAAAATAAAATATTTGATTTCTTTTTTTACAGTTAGCTGCACATAGCATCTGATTTTCAATATTACCAATTAATTCCAATAGAAGCATATATATTATTTAATTCCACTCTTCTAGTTGAGTGTCCTATTTGAAATAATTTCATTATATCATCATTTATAATTTATAACGCAGGTCTGGAAATCTGTTTGATTTTATCATAACACACTAACTGATAGAAGCACGAAGCAGAATCAAAGTAAATAGAAAAAAAAAATGAAACTTCCACTAATGAAATTAGTGATCTGTACACTAATTTAACGTGAGAAGAGCGGCTATATATTTTTTCAGTTCCATTAAGATAGTTCCATACAAGAGAGTTCTATACAAGCGAGTGACTTTGCAATACGAAATTTTGTATAGTTGCATATTGACTTTCGAATTTATCAAAAAAGAGAATGCTTTAAATGCTTATGCATTAGACTGTCAAAAATGCAATTCTTCACTGACTGAGTTTAGACTGTATACATGTCTCTGTATATATATGTGTGTGTGTGTGTGTGTATGTGTGTGAATAAGGTTATGCATCTCTTAAGTATTATAAACCTCAGAGGTGATTCAAATTTCGCCGGCCTGTAGGATGAGTACCTGTAGTAAATTTATGTTTATCATAATACATAGAACGAAAAAAAATACCCCATAGGCTCGTATTTGCAGATTGGATTTCTAACACTTTAAATAATACAACCAAAATACTATTTCGTATGATATCAGCTATCATAGTATAGTTTTGCATCTTCCTCTGGGCGTAATTGGGTGTTCCCCGACATCAGTTGTAACGACAAATAACAACTGATATGATACTATAAATCGAAATGATGCCTCTAATTTTTCTGAAGATGGTGACATGCCCCGAACAGATGCCAAACGTAGAGGACTCCGACAAATGCATCCAAGAGTTACGTGTCGGGTTTTGTGGGATTACGGATTCTAATTTGGGCAAATGGTGCCATGAATCTAGAAACGCGATTTTTTTTACTTCAATCAAGTATTCGTTTTTAGTTCGGATGTTTATAACAATATTTCATATTTATCTAATTAGGTTTTTCTTATTTACTCCTACTACTTTCCACTGGTCTAACTCGAGTTAAGTTTTCATGGGAAAATATAAGCTGCGCTTGTGAGGTTGGCGAATAGTTATCGACCTATTTGTTTTGGCCTTACAAATGTTTGAACCAATGGTGGATATCATGCTGTTTTTCTTTCCTCTTTGATCTTACTAGATATCATGGAGCTGCAATTTATAAAAAAAAAATTTATTCACTTGTCTCACTTTTCTTTCACATTCTATGTATCTCTCTGCCCCTCTCTCTTTATCTCACCCTCTCTCTCTCTCTTCCTCCCCATCTTTCCCGCGTTCTCAATCTCTTTTCTCCTCCTCTTCTGGTTCTTCGGACTACATTAGTTTCTCGATAATTCAAATCATCTTGACAGGAATTTAATATTAAACGAAAGAAAGACTACTTATTCTTTCACTTTATATATTTATCGCAAGACATAGTCTTACAATTCGAGCGGATGACAGCATAATAGATGAGGCACGGTATACGTAAGTCCTTGAACATTTTCGAATTGTAGCTTTGCAAAATATATTTCCCCACGAATGTAAAAATTAACGAATCAACGATCTGTGATAAGCAGACGTTATGTATAAAGGTAGCTGAAATTTGCTAAGAGGCACATATTTAAAAGAAAATACAGTGTAGGATATATGACACGTTTCTATCTATTTCCAAGCAGTTGAACAAGTCATGGCAGTACTGTTAAATAATATTATGAACCAAGTTTAACAATTTACATTTGAGAAACACAATTTGTTTAAAATGTATGCTTCCTTAGTATTTAAGTATTATTCCTTTACGGGCGGTAACATAGTCCAAATCAAAGAAATGAAACTGAATCTCTCTCAGCAGAATAAGGAAGCCAGCTGTACAGAATTTGATGAACAAGAATTTTTTACGAGAGGAAGAGATTGGAGTTGGCTGGATGATCATATAAAATATTTGTTAATCTTCAACACATAGAGATATTAATAAATGATAGCATTACCCATTGAAGCTATGTATTGGGTGAATCACATCAAATTTCTATGCTTCAGTTATTTGTATGTGTTTGTTATTTTCGTTGTTTGACTTCAATTTTTAATGTACTAATATAAATTTCCAATTTTATTCTCGACCAAAATATATTTCATTTCTTTATATGAATCTTAATTCCTTACATCAATTTAAATGCTCAAAATCTGAAACTATCAGTTTTGAAATATACTCTGTTCCTTTAAGCATTTAATAACTTTAACTTAATTGTCTGTTGGATTTTCTCAAGTTTTATGCTATTTGCAAACCTTGACAGAGTTCCACCAGACAATTCTAAATAGCATCACAGATTAAAATATTTTCATAATATATTTGACGAAACTAAATCTTCAATCAAGCAATATTAATGTTACTTCTGCATAACCATTACCATATTAAAATATATTATTATTGAATATTTAATTGCAATTGGAGAAAACTTATATATTTCGGAAATGTGTAATCTTTCAGACTTTTGTATGTAAGATAATTATTAGTTGTGGGTGTTATATCTCTCAGTTAATTAAAACCTATCACTAAATTAAATCTTTCTTGATATACGTGTATATTAGCCCAAATTGTACTATTTGAGTATATCATATCGCTTCTAGAGAAATACCTAATCTCTACTACTGAATGTTTAAAACATTAAATGGACAAAAGAAAATCCCTCAAAAGAGCCAATTAATGAAAATATATACGTTTAATTACGATGTACAGAATGACATGCAGATAATACACAATTTATTCAAATAAAAAAAATGTCTTTGTGTAGGTGTTAGCAATTCTCAAAGTAAAAATACGAGGTAATTCGAGAATACAATAAATTGAAAAAATAAATTTACGCTAGACTAGTGGTGCACGTGGGAAGACAGTATTTTATTAGTGTTCTTTGTATATTGGATGCAGAAATTTTTAGTTCTTTATAACATCATTTCATTATATTAAAGATTTTGATTAAACTCTTGATTTCTTTACGCAATTATAATCGTCGTAAGTGTGGTTCTTTAACATGATTCATTATCTTAAAAAACATTCAATTATCTCTTCGATTTCATTCAATAGTTAAGCTCATTTAAAGCGTGACACTTAAAAATGTTTTATTTTATTGAAGGCTTAGATTAAGACACGAACACATGTCATGATAAACAAACTGTTATTTTACGTTCTTAGCGAAAACTCTGAATGTCAATCTCCCAATAGTTATAACTTACTAGCTCATCCACTCCATCTTTCTTTCTCTCTCTGTATATATATATTTCTCTCTCTCTCTCTCTCTCTCTATATATATATATATATATATATATATATATATATATATATATATCTTTTCCTATCTCTCTCTCAATCTCTGTCTCTCTTTCACTCTCTCTCTCTCTACTAATCTCTATCTATTTCTCTCGCTCCTTTCTCTCTCTCTCTCTCTCACTTTCACTTCTTTTATATCTACAATGGATTAGCGACTTCACTCAACCAATCGTTATCATACAGCACTGAAATAATAAGAAATGTCCATATTATAACGAATTTGCTGATGTTTTCCTCGTTGCTTTATAGCTTCTGATCAGCTTTGATCAAGCCAATAGGCATGGACATTGGCATAACCTCCATAACCACACCACATTTCTTTCTAGCATAATGTGTTCCAAATTACTCCAGATGTCAGCTTATGATTTCATGAAGTTCGAATAATATGCTCAACAAGACATTGAACGTAGCTTTCGGAGTAAACCAAAGAGCGACAGCGAAAGAAACAATATTTGAACGCAGTGCACAACGCGCATCTAAACCGGTAGCTTACAGCTGCCACAGAATTACAACCAAAATATTTCTAAAAAAGAAGGTATAAATATCATGTACATTTATGTTTGGAAAACCACGGGAGTTCTCGAATTTTGGCAGGTTTAACGGCAAGGTTTCCTCTTTGTACTAGGAAATGAACGATTCTTAGACTGCTAGGTGGACCTAAATAAACTTAATACCAAATTTGAATACTAATCACACTATACCATGGAAAAATGTGTAAAGGGCATATTACATATGTCCACAGTACATTACAGTCAAAAAGTAGACGAGAGGATCCCATATGATAGTCTATTTATCTTTGGGCATCTCATTCACGTTAAACTTAGTGCAATGATATCTATGGAGATACGATGTTACTAGTCTTATAAGATTTACCTTACGGACTGTGGCCATACTATGTACGACTAGTAACAATATGGTAAATATTGGTATGTATGCCCTATACAAATAGTCTATACAAATGTCTATACAAAATGATATAAAAATTCTGCAGATATTTTGACTTGAAAGAACTTACATTCGGAACGATCAAAGTGTCTTTGAACTCGCCGATAGATAAGAGCAGAGCCGTTTAAAAGAAAGACAAGTCCAATGAAAACAGGTAGCATTACGTTATATAATGCATAACTTTATGCCAATTAAAACGCAAATATATCGGGTTCATTCTTTGTGTTACAATGGTGTATGGTACGTTAATCATATAAAAAATTGACATTTCGCTTAAAGATGTAATAAATATATATTTATTCTTCAATGTAATTGTTTATTTCAGTTGTTGGCACATGGCTAGCAATTTAGGGGATAATTCGATTACATCGGCCCTTGTGTTCAAATCGTGCATATTTTATCTACCCCAAAATTATGACAGGCAAAATAACCGTGGACAGCATTTGATCATCAAGTCGAAAGAAGTGCCGCTAAGCATTTTTCTCAGCGCGGTAATAATTCTCTCAACTCGCTGCCTTAGTCTTCAATGTAATTAGTAGACAGTGTAATTCTAAAATAATATTATGCTTATTAATTTCTCGCTTTTCAACGAATATGATCTGTACATAAAATACTATTGCTAATACATAATTTGTAGATTGAAGTTACATATTTCCGCTCTTAGACAAGTACTTGCACAATCCCAGACAAAACATCACGTGGACTCGGGTGCACTTATTGCTATATTTAGACATAACGTCGGGACATACTTTCCCATACACACTAGTAAATCGGCACCGCTACTTTTCTTTTCTTTTGTTTTACTTGTTTCAGTCATTTGACTGCGGCCATGCTGGACCACCGCCTTTAGTCGAGCAAATCGACCCCGGGACTTATTCTTTGTAAGCCCAGTACTTATTCTATCGGTCTCTTTTTGCCGAACCGCTAAGTGACGGGGACGTAAACACGCCAGCATCGGTTGTCAAGCAATGCTAGGGTGACAAACACAGACATACACACACACACATACACATAAATACATATATACGACAGGCTTCTTTCAATTTCCGTCTACCAAATCCACTCACAAGGCATTGGTCGGCCCGGGGCTATAGCAGAAGACACTTGCCCAAGATGCCATGCAGTGGGACTGAACCCGGAACCACGTGGTTGGTTAGCAAGCTACTTACCACACAGCCAGTCCTACGCCTGATGAAACTTTAATGGCTTTTACACAACTAACACTTAGATGACTATTAAATGGATCGTATCCGATATTTATACAGATTGACCATGTCTTAAACTCCTGTCTCACAAACAGTACCCAGTTCTTTTGGTTTATTGACAAAAATAATCCAAACGATCTTTTAAGAAACTGTGTTTCCAGCACTTCATAACTATGATGTTTCTCTAAACAATATTCTTGGCGCGAAGGCATATGAATATACGTTTTTCTACCTCCTTTGCAGAAAAAAACAACATACAATTCAAATTATATCGGATTTTTTTCTTTCCTCAACAATAAGCTAATTAACGCAAAACAAACTCGCCATGCATGCAAAGTATGTAAACAACTCCAGTGGCTTGAAAGCAGCAAGCCACCCACCCTCATAATGTCATTGAAATACTCTCAAAATATGTGCACTAAAGTTAGAATCTATAGAAAATAAAGACTTCAATTCGCATCTCTATCTCTCTCGCCTCAGTCTATCTCTCCTATCTATCTCTCTCTCTCTTTGAAGATATATCCTTTTCTTTGGAGGTATGCTACAGTGTGTTGCATTCCTCAAAAATGCATCATTCAGCAAATTTCGTGCCGCCCTACACACAATAAAAGTGACGCAGATTTTTGTATCACTTTGAAGAACTCTCTTACTCCACAATTACCACCAGTACGGAAGTCCGAGCCACACGACTCTAACAGCTATAGGTCATTCATGCCTTAGAGGAATTTTGTTGGAAATAAAGTTCATTGACATCAACATGAATACAAATCTCTTCTATGTCTGGTACACATATTTCCTAGATAATCCACCCGCTTATAGACCTCACCCAACATACGTAATTTTAACAGTGGATTCAAATAAATGACAAGCCGTCTTCCCGAGCAAGGCCAAAATTACTTCTTTTCCAAGTTGCCCTCCAAACTGAGACCATATACTAGATTCACTATACTTATCTTAGCTTGCTCCAAATGACTACTAAAACTTCCAGAGATAGGGTCCTACAAATCTTGTGTGATCATTGTCGCCCTCATAATAATTATCATTATGATGGTCGTTCAATGGTTACAACAATTTCTGCACATACGAAGGAAATAATACGTCAAACAGCGAAAAACACAAAGTTGTACAAGTCGTAGCTATTCCGGGAGATCGTATCGTTGCTTATAAAATATTCAGTTCATAATTGATTGCTCTATTTCTATGTCCAAAAGGAATTGACGTAGCTAATTAAAGGCATTCCCTACAATATATCTATTTTTCTATGAACTTGTCTCTCTATGAATTTACATAATATGTTTGTGTGGTGTCTGTTTGTATGTGTGTGTGGAAACATCAACGAAGACAAGTATACAAACACATGTATACTGGATTCCACATACACCACGGAGAGATAGATAAAAAAAAACATGCACGCACGTATATAACACACTCATGAACACACATATATGTATGCATAAGTATATAAAAATGCATACAGCATAGCAGTAATATATGTGCGAATATATAAAAAGTATTCAAATACTTCAACTGATCTCTTAACGTCCTTCTCAGACAGAATTTATTTATTTTACTAGCATATCATTCTGTTCCAAACCGATACTAATATCCATAAATAAATGTGATACTTTAAGTAGATTAAGAACCTCCTCATATATTGCGGTGAGTTGACATGCTAGGAACTGTACAATGCCATTGGATGAACAAAATGATGTATTCACTTAACTTTCTTTAATTTCCTCTGCCTTGAATTATTTATTTTGTTTCATTTTCTCCCTTACCCAGCACCGACCGTAACTTACAGCAACGCAATCATGAATGCTAACAGACCATCACCATCACCATCATAATCATCATCGTCGTCGTCATCGTCTTCACCGCCCTCGTTGAACTCCATGTTGTCATCATCCTCATCATCCTCATCATCACCATAATAATCATGCACTTCAGCATCATCCTGCACGTCTTTCACATCATCATGGTCGTCTTCGTCGTCCTGCTCCTACACCTCCCCCTCCTCCTCCTCCTCCTCATCATCATCACCATCATCATCACCATCAGCAGTGATGTAGTATAGAGACGCCAAGTTCAAGAATTTTTCTCCGTTTACTTCGGCAGGAAAATCAAGTTCGTAAGACGTTTTTTTTTTAAAGAATTTTGGAATATTTCCAAAGATAGATGAAATTATCTGACATTCCGATTTTTGTAAGCAATGTTTATGCAACGATTCAACTCTGAAAGAAACGAATATTCTTATCACACATGCGCAGGAATATAAACAATTGGACACGTATATTCATATATATATATATATATATAATATATATATATATATATATATATATATATATATATATATATATATATATATATATATATATATATATATATATGTATATATATATATATATATATATATATATATATATATATATATATATTATATATATATGTATGTATATACAAACGCATGTATGTACATGTGTTTATGCATGTATACACACACACACACATATGCATACGTATCTACATATATATGTGTGTTTTGTGTCTGATTGTCTAAGTGTGTGAATGTGTGCGTGAGTGGACAAATAGAAAAAAATATATGATAGATTGGAAGGGATACACATAAACATGAAGATGTATACTTTAAGTATACATATGTATATATATATGTATGTGTGTGTGTGTATGTGTGTGTGTGTATGTGCGTATAGACTGACAGGCAACTAGATATATAAATAGATATGTATGTACATATATATATATATATATATATATATATATATATATATATATATATATATACGTGTGCGTATACATATATAGATAAATATAGATAGATAAGCAAATAGATAGATAAACAAATAGATAGATAAACAAATAGTTAGATAGATAGATAGATAGATAGATAGATAGATAGGTAGATAGATAGATAGACAGATAGAGAGATCTTTTGGCATAATTTCATGCTTTCCAAATATAGTTATAAATATTCTGAAGCTTATGAAAAGCAATAATAATGTTAATTCTTTTAGAACGAAAGAATAAATGAAATGATAAAAGGAAAATAGTGGAGGTATGTTTATACATATGTAAATGTGAGTTATTGAACGGGTGAAAATGTGAGCAACAATGGGGATAAAAAACGAACGAATAGAGACGATGAGACAAAGGTAGAAAAAGCAAAGGACATAACCGTTTCATATATATATATATATATATATATATATGTATGTATGTATGTATATATATGTACATATGTATGTATAACTGGCACTTTATCAAAATGGCTGAATTGTTAAAGAATAGGTTATGTTTTGTCTATTTCATTTGTATTTTCCTTGGGTGTTACAATAAATATTGAACACATTAATAATACAGATGTAAAACAAAGGCAAACAAATATATAATTAATAATAAAAATAACAATAGTAGTAGTAATAATAATAATAATAATAACAACAGCAGCAGCAGTAGTAGTAGTAGTGGTGGTGGTATTAGTAGTAGTAACAGCAACAACAGCAGCAATAGTGATAATAATAACGACAATAATGATAATAATAGCATCAGTATAACTGAAGAAATAGTTGAATATATTACAATGTGTATCGGGTGGGGGGGGGAGCAAAGAGAGATAGAGAGAAAAGCATAAGCGCAATATAGTGTCCAAAATATTGTATCACCTAATTGTTACCTTTAATTAGTTGTGTCCATGACAATTCGGTTATTTAACGTTGCCAATGTCTCTCTCGTTGATTATCTCACGGTTATACTCACCAGGTTATATCGGTGAGTTATATACATTTATTTTCAACAACAACTGAGACATTTTTTAATTCCATCTGTTGATTTTATATTGATATAACCTTTATAGTATTTCTTTTGTTTCTTTTGTTTTGCGGCAATGTGGCTTTTATCGACGTTAATACTTTTTTATGTTTTTATGAAGTCTCGCCCGTTGTCTGCTTTATCGGTCTTGTTAGCTCTGATCTATTTTGTTTGGACGGACCAATGACCCTCAGGGTGCTACTTCAACAATTATACGTGAACACTTTTTCCTCTCAAGTATGTAGCAAAGTCCATTATACGTATATAAACAATAATACAATAATACAGTATTAAAAATTTCAGTAACTTATATTTTCCAAAATTGTACCCGGTTAGAGAAAGAGTGGAGGAACAGAAATGTTCCTGACTTTTGAGAAAAGCAAAGTACAGGAGGTTCAGTTGACTATCATTTTATTCAGCATATTCCCCTCTCAGATTCACACATTTATGGCAGCTGTCTTTCAAAATTTCTTATCTTTGTAAAAAAAACTTGGATGTTTGGCCTTCAACCAGGCCTTTCCCGACACACTTAAAATGTAAAATCCCAAACTGCAATATTGAACGCCATTTATTAGACGACTGCATGATATATTCGTGTGATTAGTGATGTACTTAACTATGCAGATTCGCCTAATACATGCGATAATACATTTCTGCTATTAATTGCGCCAAGGTTTACCTGCATTTACCAGGAACATTTCGATACCCCTTGTATGAGTTACGAAAGTATGTAACATGTTCATACTGATCTTTGTATGCAACTATTTGAGTCATTGTTATTAGCATTGCTAAATATGGTAATATATATTAAGCAGGATTTTACACGTCTCTCTCTAATCCATAATTATAGGGAGGCCCAAAAGTCACTGAAGGGATTCAATTCTTGATAACTCGTTCAGTTTTACAAATAAGAGTGTGGACTTTTAATTCTATATAGACGAAATGATGATGGAGATTAATTTGCATTAGACCATACTCATCAAAAATCTGCATTACATTTGCAAAATGACATCTTTTAAATGGCATCCATTTTCAGCTACTCACATCCATGCCCTTTCCAAAATATTTTCCATGATAGCTGTAAGGGTTTCAAGGTCCAGTTCTTTCATTTTTCTAGTGATAGTCTCCTTCAAGTGCTCCATGTATGGCGCAGTGGTTAAGAGCGCGGGCTACTAGCCCCAAGATTCTGAATTCGATTCTGAGCAGTGATCTGAATAATAATAATATTAATAATAATCATAATAACAATAATAATAATAATAATAATAATAATAATAATAATAATAATAATAATAATAATAATAATAATAATAATAATAATGATGATGATAATAATGATGATGATGATAATAATAATAATAATAATAATAATAATAATAATAATAATAATAATAATAATAATAATAATAATAATAATAATAGATGCAGTACCAGGCAGTGGCTCTCATGGCTTCTGTTCTTAACTGATTGGAAGTGTTATCATGTACATTGTTTTGTCTTGGTATAAAAGATGGGCTACAGCAAATATTCTGCTCAATACCACAGATTTGCTTGTCAGTTGTTTGACAATAACCAGTTGAGCATGTCCCTTAGTGGCTGATGATATGTGCATCTCTGATCACGAGCAGAAGTAGTGGGGAGCATCATAGCCATGTGTTGAGAGGGAGTCTATGGGGTTTGAATAATTCACCTCTGGAAACATGGGTGGTTCTTTCAACATCCTTAAACAACCCTTATTCAGGGACCTTTTGAGCGGGATGGGCTACTCAACCTGAAGAAAATTCTAACTGGGCCCCACCTGCAAGGTCATGTGCTGTTTATCTTGATATGAGATCACCATGTCGCGCACATATGGTTGTGATGCATGTGCCTGGTGTACCTTTATCAGACGGGTAGTCATGATGGGTATATTGGGCTTCGTATATTTTACCCCAGTGTCACTTTAATAATAATAATAATAATAATAACAACAACAACAACATCTCAAGATGAGAACCAAGGTTCGAAATTTCCCCAAGATACCTGATGAAGGCTGGAGGGTATATCAGCCGAAACGTTGTGTTAAGAACAAACAAGATGAGGACAAATATCCGTCAAATGTAAATAATGTAAATAATGTATAAGCCTTCTCCTTGACGTACCTCTACAGGTCTATATTTGTCAAGTCTGGGGAAAGCGATGACCAGTTGCCATCGCAGTAGCGAAAGATGATCCTTTCTCCAAAATATTGCCTCAGCAACCGTATTCTCTCTCTTGTCGTATGAGCCGTTGCTTCATCTTGCTGGAACTACATATCAGGCCTCTTTTAAATGGCCGGGCGCAAAAAGGTTCTCGATCAAGTATCTGTACTACACACCGATCCCAATGACAGCATTCCCATCATCGTCCTCAAAGAAATAAGGCCTGATTATGCCATCAACTGTCATTGCGCACCATACTGTACTCGTTATGGGTTGCTATTCTCTCTGGTGTTCTCTGGGTTTGAATAATCGCCCTCTGGCTTAGACAGAGTAATTTCACCACTTTGATGCGTTGTGCGGTACTATATTTCTCTTAAAAGTCCTTGAAATCCCTGTCAAGAAATGAAGTCAAAAAACTAAAAGAATTATCAAAGATTGCAACGCCTTATTGACTTTTGGGTTACCCTATATATGAGGCTGATATTATTTGTATTCTTTATGAATATTGTATTTAAGCGTATGGCATCTTTACAACTTCTGATTTTCCTCATTATCTTTTCTGTTGAAATTATCGATGCTGCCAATGACCTGATTTTTTTGTTCACCTTACTATTTATGTTACTGTTACATTTTTGTTCATGTGATCTTTCAATAAGCCTTGAAACAGTAACTTACGCAATGCAGGAAAACCTTGGCGCAATTAATAGCAGACATGTACTATCGCATGTATTCGGCGAATCTGCATAGTTAAGTACATCACTAATCACGCGAATATATCATGCAGTCGTCTAATAAATGGCGTTCAATATAGCAGTTTGGGATTTTACATTTTATTCTCTGCACAGAGAGTTTTCTTTAGGATGTAGATTAGCTTCATGTCAAATTTTATCACCAAGACTATGACTAAAAGCCACCCGGCCGTTGTAATGTCATCTTCTTTAGTACATGTAAAAGTTAAATATCTGAGCTGTGGCTCCTTGATAAAGCATCTGGTTTGATATACGAGATCTTTGGCTGATAATAATAGAAATAATCAAATCCACTCTTTTATTACTTTAAAATACGGCCATCACATCAAGAATAATTAATTGTATTCCTCGAAACTCCATGAATGCTTTTATACGGGAACTTCGCAATGTGCTAATTTTTATTTTGCCAACAAACAATGGTTAAAGTCATACTGGCGTAGACAAAGGTTGAAATATATAACGGTTCGGAGTGATATTGCTATATCGGTAACCTCTTGATATTTTCTACAAATTGCAGTTTGTAAATTTTTGCATTAATTTTTTTTATAGTGAAAATACAGGACTTAATGGAACCCAACTTTGAATTACAACTATATTCATCTGAGGTATAATACACAAACTTATTCTTTGGTTCGTGAGTCTGTAGTTGCAAATGCTGCATAAAATAAGCAGGTGTGCTTCTGCGGGTGATACCCATGCATTTACTTCTCAGCGTTTTCTCCATTTCATATTTTCGTGTATAGTTTCCTAGAGTGCGGATGTTACATATGCCACTCATATTTTTCTCACTATTTAACACAACTATTATTTAATTCTGCGACACATATAATATATTTTATA
>NC_043000.1:143735516-143753016 GCF_006345805.1 Octopus sinensis | reverse complement strand
TGAACTAATATATTTCTTAAATTTGACAGAAGCAGGGGGGGCTAATTCACTACCGTAAAGGTAACGCACTTAGTCACGTTAACATAGGGATGCGGGTTCGTGTCTCACTCGGATAAGAAACCCTTCTTTTTTCTGTCGAGGGCTTATATTCCCCGTTATTCGTCTACTTTCCTTAGTCATTGCTCAGCGAACGCCATAAGATTTGAGCTTGTATAAAAATGATACATGTATATAAGTATGTATGTATGTATGTATGTATGTATGTATGTATGTATGTATGTATGTGTATATATGTCAACTTCCGTTGGTTTTTTCTACTATAACCACGGACCGACTAAATCTTTGTGATCGGATTAAGTAGATGGACACTGAAAGAAGACCGTCGTATATATATACATATATTATATGTATGTATCTCAGTGATTGTGTTTGACCCCCACCACCGATTGATAAACCGCTGTTGGTGTGTTTACGTCCCCGTAACATAGAGTATGGGCAAAAGATGTCGATAGAATAAGTACTTAGATTTAAAAAGATAAGTCTTGGCGGTTTCGAAAAAATCTCCTCAAGGGGGTGCCCCAGTATGGCCGCAGTCAAACGATTGAAACAAGTAAACGATAAAAAATAAAGATCTGAAAAGGTAAAAAGGGATCCAAAAAGAAAAACAATACATGCGCAGGAGTGGCTGTGTGGTAAGTAGCTTGTTTACCAACCACATGGTTCCGGGCTCAGTCCCACTGCGTGGTACCTTGGGCAAGTGTCTTCTACTATAGCCTCGGGCCGATCAAAGCCTTGTGAGTGGATTTGGTCGACGGAAACTGAAAGAAGCCCGTCGTATATATGTATGTATATATATATGCGTGTGTGTGTTTGTGTGTCTGTGTTTGTCCTCCTAGCATTGCTTGACAACCGATGCTGGTGTGTTTATGTCCCTGTTACCTAGCGGTTCGGCAAAAGATACCGATATAATAAGTACTGGGCTTACAAAAGAATAAGTCCCGGGGTCGAGATGCTCGATTAAAGGCGGTGCTCCAGCATGGCCGCAGTCAAATGACTGAAACAAGTAAAAGAGTAAAGAGTAAAGAGTATGCGTACGAAGAGTCAACCAATGAAGATCTACGCGTTTGTTCGTTCCGCTAGAAATAGCGCTCTTATTCAATAAAACATGTCGTACATTTCACGAAATAGATCAACATATCAAATATAATATTCCTTGATAGAAGATGACTTTAAATAGTTTCGGATAGTCAAGTCAGGAATGCCTTTAATCATAAGTCTATTCATCCAGGTTTCTTGATGTAAACAACACATACATTCATTCAGGTTCAGTGTATTTTTTGCCGAGCTTCAATATTCAAAGCTCAAATTTAAATAACTTTATTTTTTTTTTTTAACAAACAGCTGATATTATGTTACTTGTCAACAAGCCTCGTCTTACATAGGAAGCAATAAAGAGTTATAGAAAAACATGTTGAAAAACTTAAATAGAGAAAGTTAGGGAAAATAGACAGGTAGATAGATACCCTCTCATCCACCCACCGCCAAATAATTTCTATAAGAATATGCATTCATACAGAGATACACTCATGCACGCATCGACCCATACAGACGAAGACAGACAAATATTTGTAGCAGTAAAAAGAGAGAGAGAGAGGGGGTGGAGGGAGAGAGTGATAAAGAGAATAAGTCACAAAGTTAAAAGAAATACATTAAGACACATAAACACACAGGAACAGAGGAAGAGAAAAATATAGATTAACAATCACTTGGATGGAAAGGTAGGTAGGTAAACAAATATATACTTAGACAAATAGATATGGTACGATATATAGGTAAGGTGGGTAGTACGAATATATATGAGTAGGATATGCAGGGATAGATGTGAAAGATATTTAGATAGAGAGTTTGATAGATAAATAGATACATAGATAGATATATATATATAGATAGATAGGCAAAAAGATAGATAGGTAAACTTATAGACAATATAAATAGAAGACAGTAAGGTAGATAAGGTGCATAAGGGAAGACAGTAAGGTAGATAAGGTGCATAAGGGAAGACAGCCAGGTAGATACAATTAATAGATAAGAGGACAGATAGATAGGAGTCGGCATATATGCTGCTAGTTATATTATGTACAAATATTGATTACGCGGACGCATTGATAGATATTGAAACTGAGAGAGAGAGACAGAGAAGGTGAGAGAGAGAGTGGGATGGAGAGAGAGGGGAGGTTGTTATATAAATATATGAAAATGAAATCGAGTAGGTTTGGCCTGTAATTTTCCATTATCCAGACAGCTTTATTTCGAATTGATTAAAATGAATCTAATATCGATTTAGAATATATTCCGAGAGCATCTTTAACTGGCTCATGACTTAATACTAGGAGCTGTAGTGTCTGTCTATATTGTCGATAAGTAAATATGATATAGTGTGTCGTTGTTGTTACAGCAAACAATAAAGTGGCTGTAATATTATAATTGGGGAAATTGTGTTTACGTGACAATGTTTACGTAAATATTCTCCGCCTACTATCTGTTTAGAGCTTCGTTTCAAAATGTTTATATGAAGAGTATAACCATATACGCTGCCATTACCGTTCTTAGTGTTATGTTCACCGTCACCACTATGATGATCATCGTCATTAGCTCTATCAGCAGCAGTGACAAACATAACGGCAAAGACAACAGTATCGAGAGTAACCAGAAGGGACGACTCAACTTAGTCGATCGGCCTGCTTGAAATAGTAGCCAAATTTCCCTTAGACTGCACCCTTGCATTCTAAAAGAAAAGGTATAGATACAACAAAGACAATATATAACAATTACACAATCTAGTACTACTATAGCTGTTTAACTCTAGGTCTCACTTGACCGAGCACACCTACAACCAATGGCATTTCAGCTATGCCATAAATCTACATAATCTAAGGTGTCCGTGATAAGATGTTATAGGGAAATGATTTGACTGTTATTTCTAACATATGGAGCGAGCATTTTGTAGAAATTTCACCGCTGGCTTTAATGTAGTTTAGCCAAATAAAAGTGTCAAAACACTTAATATGCAACTAAAGGTAAAACGTACACTGTGCCCCAGTATAGACGCATTCTAACGACTGAAACAAGTAAAAGATACAAAATAAAACGAGTGACAGAATGGGAGCGATATAAATAAAAAAACAGTCGAGGACTGGAGCAGATTTAAGTGAAATTGTTGCTTATGGCCCGAGTGAAAGACACTACTCTTAGCATGCACCGGCAGGCTAGGAGTTAAAGTAAAAGAACTAACATTTGGTAGTCAGTTCCCTGGGGTTTAATTGACCATAGATAATGGTGATACCTTTTGAACAATATGCAATTTAATGAAATGTGTTTACATTCACAGACATATTTTCTCAATCGTTTGTTTTCACTATGAACACCAACATTTAAAAACCTGTCCATGTCAATCATAAATAGATATTTTCATAGACACTGTCGCAAGAAGGACTTTTGTCGCTTTTGAAAACCAATGACCAAAAGTATTATGATAGTGTTTTATAAACTTAGTCTTCGGGTATCTTCATTAGGTTACTGTTGTTTCTATAACAGTTCTGCTGGAATTTCAGTTCTAGTGTCCTCAGACAAACACCATTTCAGCTTTACTGATGTTGCACAATTCTTAGAAGTCTCTTTAGAACTTGATATTTTTTTGCCCTTGTTTATTTTCCCCCACATTCTGTTATCACACAAAGATTGCATTTCAGCCGTTGTTCCATAACTTTTCCTGTTCACATTGACAATAACTTGCCTCTCCTCCTTCGTATTGAATCTTCAAATTTTACAACTTAATATTCTAATTTTCTTCCTCGCATTCGATTGATATTTCACCACATATTAGCTATGTCCAAATTACTTTCTCGCATAAAGTCCAGTGAGATATATGTTGACATTTTTTTTATTCTCTTAGTGGAAAGAGGGCTACATATACTTACACTGTGATTAATGGTTCCTCCTTCATTTCCCCGAAGTACATAAAGATAATTCAACGTCACCGTTCTTATCGCTATGGCGGTTTATGTACTTCCTTGCCGCTGCTTCTTGTGTCTCACATATTAACAGTTCATCTCTGACCTTTAGGTTTTGGTTTCGTATCCACTTCCACATTGCCTGGTCAAGTGTATCGGTACTCCTGTCATCTAACACATTGTCTATACTTTGCTATTTCGTTGCAGCAAGCCTACTTTTCATTCTTCTTCTTCTTCTTCTTCTTCTTCTTCTTCTTCTTCTTCTTCTTCTTCTTCTTCTTCTTCTTCTTCTCCTTCTTCTCCTTCTTTTTCCTCTCATCCTCCTCCTCCTTCTTCTTCTTCTAATTATTATTATTATTTTTATTATAAGTTTTATTTTTATTTTTATCATTATTATTATTATTATTATTATTATTATTATTATTATTATTATTATTATTATTATCAACCCATCCTTATGAAGGCATTTGTCACCTCTGTCATAACAGTCGTTTTCACATCAGTCAAGAAATGATACGTTCGATTAGCTTTATATTTTCAATTCATTTCTTATGGAGATATTTTTATATTTTGCGTTTACATTCCACGAAACTAATCAAGTCTCTTACTCCAGGATTCGTCTGCAGTGGAAGTCGAAGAACGTCACAATTTGTGTGGATTATTCCAAGTATAGTCATCATATTCAATATTCTGGGGTTGTTTCTGAATATCCCTGATCCATAAATCGTCCCTGTCAGCGCACAAATGTTTATTACTGCTTTCGTGTTGCTCATATTTAATTTTATTAAAAAAACCAGAAAACTGGTATTTTTAATAACACCAATAGCTTTGATGATATTTCATCATTTCATTAAATGTATACTGCACAAATTTATCACAAATTCCTTTTCTAATCTTCTTGAACACATTGTGAGCCCATGCTGTTGACTACTTTAATTTGAATATCTGAAACCCATACAACTCACAACTATCACACACTCTCTCTCTCTCTTTCTCTCTTTCCCCCTCTCTCTCTTTCTCTCTTTCCCCATCTCTCTCATTCTCTCTCTTTCTCTATGTATATATATATATATGTATGTATCTATCTATGTATCTCTCTCTCTCTCTCTCTCTCTCTCTCTCTCTCTCTCTCTCTCTCTCTCTCTATATATATATATATATATATATATATATATATATATTATATATATATATAATATATATATATATATATTAGAAGAAATGAGGTACTCAGAAGATCAGATGGTTTATATTTACAGATATTTATTTGTATATTACATTTTTTATATATATATATCATATCACTTAGATCATTAGCGCTTTCTCCCCTTCTAGTGGGTTTTTTCAAATCAAACTATATACATATATACATATATCTGTCCTTCGGTTCCTCAAACTTAACCTTCCTCTGTATAGTGATCTTAACCCATCCTGAATCACTTATTCTCTTCTCCGCCGACAGTCCTGCCTCTGAGTTTTCAGCACCACCCTTTTCACTGGACCTCACCACTGTTCCTTTCACATGCCAACGACCGCAAACGATGCCATTTATTGCTAAATATGATCGCTCTGCAGTTCCAGACTGAATGACGTTAATCTGGCTGCTCTACTGAATGAAAGCAGCACTCAAAGAAACACTCTGCTCGGTATCAATCTATTTTCGACGTTGTTCTATTCAGCGGGTCGTACGAATCTCCACTCCAGTGTAAACAGGAGCTCAAATTTATTCCTCAAGTATCCACTCTGCACGGACTCAAATACTAAAAACATTTTCCTTTAATCGACACACTATCACCTCACTTAAATGTAACACATATGCATACATAGTCATATCAGAATGCACTATAATCATACAATCACAAAGCACACGCATTGCATATATTCGCATACAGTCACTAACATTTACATCATAAAATATCCACATCTCTATACGCATGGCAATCACTGCACACACACACACACACATACACACACACACAAACGCATTTAAATGGCATGAGTACATACACATATTAGACATTTTCGCATAACCAATCCTATTGTTAACATACATGGTAGCATTAAGCGTGGAATGCAAAAGCACATAACAGGAAAAATGTCAACAAACTACATGCTCAGTCATAGCAAAGCAGCATAGAAATATACGCGCACATGCCACTTGAGATACTTACTTACTGGTCATGCTTCGAGAACCCTGCGAAGGATTCTTGCAGGTCCAAGCAATGCCGACTTTTGTAGGTGTTCTGCTTTCACACTTGCACAAATCATTTTTAGCTATGTTCAGTGCTGATACTTAAATCGTCCCTGACAGCGCACAAACGTTTACTACTGCTTTCATGTGCTCATATTCAATTTTAATTTTGACTTCAATTTAAAGTTTTCTGGTATTTTTTAATAAAACCAATAACTTTGACGATATTTCTGCATTTCATAAAATGTATACTGCACAAATTTATCACAAATCCCTTTTCCAATCTTCTTGAACAATTTGCCAATTACTTGTGGTATCGTGTCTACCTTCTTCATTAACCATATGAGTAACATTTACCTCTTTTTATTTGCATAACCTATATTGAGAATCTCCTTGGTTTTTGTCATCTTAGCTTTTATCGAATTAGTCCTTAATGCTTGATATTGTCAATCTACTAAAACAGGACATCATCATCATCATCATCAGTATTATTATTATTTGTTGTCGTTGTTGCTCTTGTTTCAGGTACAACATAGATGTGTACACATACACTGCCACTATATCTGCGTGTGTGCAAATATATGAAAATCGTTACAAGTTATAATGGTTTATTATTTACGTATTTCGTATTTTCGTTTTTCATCGATATCTGCTTTGTTTTTCATCTTCTGTACTTGTCTCAAATATATATCCAAAACATAATTTTCATACCTTCATGGATTACACTTCTCCAAAAATATGTTCTTTTGTAGTAATGTTAGAGAGTAGTGTCTGTCGTGTCTCTGCGGAAATCTGTGTGTCTGTGCGTGGGAATGTATGTGTGTGTGTGTGTGTCCGTATGTGTGTATACGTCTGTGTGTGCACGTGAATAGCTGTATGTTTATAACGATGTTGATTAGAAAATATAAACGTTTCCATATCGATGGTCCTGGAAATATATTTCGAACGTATTTGTCTTTTCATCTTTGAATTTTAATATTAACAACTTCTAATAATTAGTATTAAAATATGCACATATACTCAGTCAATTTACCTATGTGTATGTGTAAGCGAATATATGAATAAATTGTCACATTGTAATTAGAGGGACTTAATTACTTCTTAATTTTCGGTCTGTATGCATAAGCATGTTTCAATATATTGAACATTACATACGATAGTTCCACAGGAATATACAATGACATGTGATTCAAAATTGCTTCGAGAAAATGCTAACGAACAATTTATTATATAGATAATGGAATATCTGAAAACAAATATACCAAGAACAATTTGAAACATTAAGATTAATAAAAAAAAATTGTCTGACTTAGTAATTTATAAGCGTTAAATGAAATAGAATATCCTCTAGGAACTAAATGCTTGGAACAAATGAAGTTGTGTAGCGAAATCGCTATTTAATGCACAGCAGAATTAGAGAGTATTGTTATACATATTTTGAAAATGAATACTGTGCAAAGCATTCTTAGTTGCCATTACATTGCAGAGACTCTAAAATAAATATTGGCCCGATAAATATGCTCCAACTAACAGTATGTATTCATACCTAAATAATGAAGTCAAGCTATTACCCAGAGTGTTGAAAAAGGGAGCGTGTCAACACAAAGTATTCCATAGTACAGAAAATGGTGACAAATTACCATGTGGCTTTGAGATGATAGTAGTATAAATATATTATAATTACTACATAAATATATATATAACAGCTCTTACAAAGTTAAAGATCAAATTAATGTGACGTTTACATGTAAACAAATATCACACGCCAGAAGTGTGAAAGACAACAAAGTAAACAAGCAGTCAAGTAAAGATTTTCATAATTACAACTGAGAAATGCATTGGAAGGATATCGAAATGTGACTGCATACAAGCATGCATGTATGTATTTGTGTCTGTGCGTATTAGCGATTGAACCCCACCCTCTAAAGCTGCTGGACCAGTCCTAAATCGAAATCCATTACTATCGGACAATTTACTCCATCCGTCCATTTTATTCTTTCACCAGTAGCTTCCATTCATATCACACCAATCAAGAAGTGATGCAATTTTCTTTATGTCTTTTACCCTCTCGCTGAGTATAATTCTTCTGTGTGTTCCATGTTTCTATTTTATTCTCTTTATATTGTCTTCTACAAATTACATAAATATTTGCCCCAACTCTTAAAGGCTCCAACATCAACACCATTGATGCTACTTTTTATCCCAATTAACATATAACTATGAGTTCTTTATTTGCAATCTCGACAACTCATGATTAATATAAACTGATACTGAAATAGTGATCACTAGTTTCGTGACTAGTTTCTTACACTGCATAATACAAGTATTGAGAAAATTATTATTTACCACTAATTCTACTTTAAAACATATGACACAAGAAAGGTCAATGTCCTTTCAAATGTTAAGGTTCGACATGATTAAAGATTTCTTTTATCATACGTACATCGTCAACATCACTAAAACTGCAGTTGCAAGGCCAACCTTATTCTTCGGAGCCAGAATTTTTTAGTTATGTACACAAAGTTATACTCTTAGCAGTTAAGTTAACCAATACTGTTACGTACACACGCATCTGACACAATCTAATATTACACACCGAGAAGCTCAGAGCCCATTAAGTAGAAATGCTATTTTCATCCCTTCACTGGCATTACAAATACTTCCCAACCGCCCACTCACTGCTTTTCAATAACAAATTCATTTTTTCCAAGAAAATCTGTCCGTTAGAACGTGCCTCTTCTTCTGTCGTCCAGAAGGAAATGCTCAAGAGAAATGGTAATGTTGGTTTCACCCAGTCTGCTAGAAACGACAAAGGCCACAGCTACAATCGATTCCACCGGATTAATTTTGGAAATTGATATAGATGCAATGTGTAACTGTTGATGATTACAAAGTCATACAAACAAGAAAATATAGAAAAGATTGTAGGCGGGGAGGAAATTATGATTGCTTTCGTAAAATAATCATAAACAGAAATATGATGCATTCTAAAGAAATAATAACGGTTGTATATTAAGTCCTTTCACATAACACAAAAGTATTATAGATTTTTACGAGACAATTTGCTAATCAGCAAAGGTCATCAAGAATAGCAACTCACAATGATTCATCACTGGGACTTTGGTAATCCTACTCGAAAATTGGCTCCATAAATCGTTTATGCAGTGGAGCCAGCGTAAAAGGGTGAAGTACGAGTATTAAGGAAAATTCAATTGATGTAGAAATACCAGATATCAATAATGAAGAGTTAGTTCAAGCGCAAGACATTTGCTTATAAATACATGACTCAACCCAACGATTCATTAAATACGTTAAACTATTTCTCATAATCGTTACAAGGGTGATTATCATAAATAACACCCCAAGTCTAAATTTTACCAAATATTGCACTGAATTAACACAGACCTAAACTGTTTGAATAACAGATTATTTAACATGGAGACGGTTAACAAATATAATTCATATAGAAAAGCAACAGCAATATATGAAATACGATGTAAGAAATCTGTTCTCTACTAAAATTATTTTAATATTATTTCCGTATGAAATTTCATATCCTATATTTTCGATTAATTAAAATATCTTATTTTCGTAAAATGCTGTGATGAGTTACTCGCTATCTACGTAATTTTGAAAATTTTATTTCCTTAAAATGAAAAATGGATTGTTTCTCACCAACTGTATAGTCAATTTTCTAACTTTCTTATTACATTACTAATTTATAAATTGTCTATTACATTCACTAGCAACAATAATTATATAAAACATTTTCATTAGAACAGTATTTTCCTTTGCAATATAATTCACTACTCATTAAGGTACATACGTTAGAAAGATTTTTCTTCGAAGGAATAAAAAAAGAATTCAGCACAGCCATTTAACCTTTACGTCTGCAATATATGGCATAACGTAGAAACCATGGGTAAATAAGGCTTGAATGCAGTGTTCATTATTTTTCTCTATCGATTTTTCACTGATATGTATTCTAAATTAATGATTCTGGATATCACCGTTTCAGTGTTGTCGATCTTATATATCTGTTCTCAAACGAAAATACATACTTATTATTCTCCCTGTAATTATACGTTCTTTCACACATAAAACATTTGCATGTATAATTCTTTGATGTAATAATATCACTGTTTCTATGCTTACTAACATGCAGCATGTCAGGTTATAGAAAATGTACAAACAAAGAGCGGTTGGCATCACTTAACCGTATTATTACCATATTTCATTCAGTTTGCAGTCAATTTAAATTGAGTTTGGAGTAAAATTTGTGAATCTACATAAGTGTAGAAATGCACTAAAATGATTGCTTTTATGAGAATAGCATCAAGTACCCAGATCATATAATTTTGAGAATGGGAGCTACGATACACGGTTTAAAATATATCTTTAACATGCATTATTTTGGGGGCTCGTAACTAGATATCGTAAATTTAAAATAAGCGATATTCTGCTTCTGTTTGGTAATGGATTGAATATTACAAATCATTCTCTCATCCAATATACATCAGAAATATATGTTATATAATCACCTATACATATGAAACTGGATAAAAGCATACATATATGCACGTGACTCCACGTGAAGGAATGCACATTTGGATGAACGTGACAAATATAAAGTAGTTAAGAATTTGGATGCCATAGATTCTACTTCAATGCTATCATTAAACATTTTTTATTCTCACCAAAGATTTGAATACGTCTGAAGGGTCAATTCTTAATATACTTAATATTTTACTTTCTCTCTGTTAATTACTCATTTTGAAACCGAATAAGTGAATGCTGTCTCAAAAGCATGTTTCAGAGCTTATGCTCAAGTATTTTACTCACAGTTGTAATTACTGTGGCTATAGGTACGGCTCCTCATTATATGGGATTCTAATTTAATGACGGTTTTAATTAAACACGTTTCACAACTAGTAATCGGCACAACCTACATCTAGAACCTCATTACTGGAACCAATTTAGTTAGTCCTCTCAAAAATATATTTAAAAAAACACCTCATTCTTAAGCATTTATTTTCGTTTCGTTATTTGTTTTTCTTTTGATTGGTTATTTCATTTTCGTTATCACTTCTAGCTTTATATCAATCACCATCTTCATTTTGGAGAATTCAGCAATGATTATAACATGTTCTGTGATTTTGTCAGTATTTGACTTCTACTTATATTGTTTTTTGATACTACTTTCTAATTGTTTTCATGGAGAATTTTCTCTTAACTTAATTAGGAAATATTTTGGAGTTTAATTGGATGATTTTATTTCATGGAATTTTCCGAATTATAAGAAATCTTCGTCTCCATTTCTCTATGAGTTATGACAATATGGAAGCTTAATTCCCTTACGCTGTCTGAATTATTTTATTGGGGAAATTTAAGAGCGAATAAAATATTAGATGCTGTAGTGAACGTTTTTAAAATTAATTTCTTGTTTCTGCAAAAATCACGTTTCCAAGATACAAAGAATATTATATAAATATATAATCATTGCACGTTTGAGTGTGTGTGCATATATACTTATACGTAGAGAGACAGATATGCATATATATATATATATATATATATATATATATATATATATAGTATTGTATATGGTTATATATGTGTTCTGTGTACACATGTATAAGGATATATGACTGTACATATCGATGCATATGCCTATATATGTATATAGATGTATATATACATATATATCAATGTATACATATATGTATATGTGTGTATGTGTATGTCTGTGTGCGTGTACCTCTGTGTGTATATGTGTGTGTGTCTGTGTGGTGTGTCAATGTATATATCCCACCCAAATGATCAAAGTCAATGAATCATTATTTGTAATATAAACTCTGAGCACCGAATGTCACAGGAAATTACTCGATGCTTTCTCTCCAAAGTGTCTCTCTCTCTCTTTCTGTTTCACTGCTTCTCTTTGTCCCTTTCTCTTTCTTTCTGTGTCCCTTTCTCTTTCTTTCTTTCTCCATCTTTCTTACTTTCTCTCCCCCCTCTCTCTCTCTTTCATTATATACATAGTTGTCTTTGTCAACATGTCGTATATAGGGTTCCATGCTAGCCCTTTTACTTGGCCTCCAAATTGCCCAAATTTTGAATAAAAAAACAGGTTTCCGCACCACGTAGCAAAGGAAAAGCAAAATATTACGAGTGTATGTGTGCGTGTGTGTGTATGTGTTTATGTATTTGTGTGTGTGTATGTGCGTGCGTATGAGAGAGAGAGACAGAGAGATAGAGAGTGTTAGACCGATCGATTGGCATCACTTCACACGTTATCGAATACCTAGTTAGAAAGGCTAAGGCATGTAAGAATTTAAAAGTATTTGCTTGACCTATTATATTTTGCTGTTTGTTTCAGAACCAAATTGGCGCGTGGCTCACTAGCTATATGCATTCGGCTCACGATTGTAAGGTCGGGAGTTCGATTCCCGAAAGCACCTTGTCCTTGAGCAAACAGTTTATTTCACATTGCTCCAGTTCACCTAACCTTGTTACATTCTGTGTGGCGCTGAATCTTCCTGAGAACTACTTTAAGGGTACGCTTGTCTATAGGATTCTCAGCCACTTGCACGTTAATGTCACGAGCAGGCTGTTCTGCTGATCTGATTAACTGGAACCTTTTTCGTCGCAACACACGGTCAACCAGTTAGAAGCGGCCAAACTAAAAATGGTCATTCTCCTAGCGCTGACTTGAATGACTGCTGGAATGACCAAATCCAAGATTCTCTGCTAGTTTCTCAACAGTTAAGATGGTATTTTGCTTCACCATGGTTTGCAGAACGTCCTTGTTGTGCTCTACAGATCTTTCAGGACAGTTTCCGTTTCGGAATTTCTAGAACTACCGTTCACACTGGCTTTTGCTTACTTTCCGACCCCCATATATTGCATTAACATTCCTCGAATTTTCTGTTGCCTTGTTGCATTTATTGAACTGATAAAGGAAAATATGCCGAATATGTTCCTTTGTCACTTCCATTGTAGCTTTGAAAATATAAATGTTATATCGAACTGCACCCTTCAAAATTTCACTAAGAATAAAGACATGGTAAGATCACTATCTGCATTTATAGCAAGTTGAAACAGGAAGTTTATCCCGTTCCCCTCGACTTTTAGTTCTTGCAATTGTAAAACAAAGATGAATTATTTATGGGATGAGCCAATAGTCATATATTTCTTTCGTTATATGATTCTTACTTTTATGTGGAAACACAATTATTGTAATCACTACACATGTTTATAATTTTCAGTTTTGGTATAATTTTACTACATCTGACATAATGAAAAATAATACACCTTGAGTTTGTAACTTCATGGAATTCTTTTATCTAATTGCAAAGTTAAACTAGCCACAAAAAATATAAGTAAAGTCTAGCCAAGCACTAGCGATAAATTAAATAACAAAGGACATTAAAAAATGTACATCGATGTGTGGAGTTTCCTTTTTTGACAAATATTTTGTAAATAATTATTCTAATGGTCACACCATACGTAATCAAGCAAGTAATGTGATTAGTTAATGACAATTACATAAACGTAGGAGGTTGTCGTCAATGGAATTATTCGCAAAAACCAACAAAAATAAATTATTATTTGTCGGAAATTAACAGTTAGTATTAAACAAAAATTAGTAGGTTAACGTAATGAGAAAAGATTCGTAACACACAAACTCACAAACAGCATACACACACACAAACACACACACATATACATTTATATATGTATATATTATACATTTGCGTGTGTGTGTGAATGTGTATGTATGTGTATGTGGAAGCATGTATGTAGATGCATGCATATATAATAGCATCCATGTATATATATATATATATATATATATATACATATATATTTAAATGTACACAATATACAGTTACGAGCACTGCCGAGAACTTCTGTGTGATTTTGGGAAACCCTTCTACTAAAGCGCACTGGCATATCTCTCCCCTAGCGAATTTACAAACTATTTCAAAATTCCAAGCTTTATGTGGAAAGGGGGACATAGGACATTACATGGATCTACAAGAGGTGTATTCTTGACGCAAGACAGTCCTGGCTGGTATGACGTTCTTGTCTGCCAGTTTGATTCCGAATAATGTCTGTCAGTTGCCCGACTATTCCGTAGACACAAAAAACAACGATATCATGTGAAACCTTACTGCATTCCCTTTAACATTCCAATAACTTTTAAATCTCTACATATTTTCCATGAGTATCTTTCCTATACAATGACATGAAATAAAAGTTTCACATTCTCATATGATTCATGAGGATGAACGGAGGGTTTCATGCATGCAATTTGTAGTGGTCATCTCTTCCTCAGAAACAGAGAGAGGAAAAGCAGACGCAGGGCGCTGAGAACTGTCTTGGTGTATTTTCACATATTTGTGTACAGTGAAAAATTTTCATGATGACACAATACTATGAATATGTATCTTACGGATTCGAAAATGCCTCGGTTATATTTGAACAAGTAACAATATTGTACCTGTATATTATTGAACTGAAAAATCGAAGAAGCACTTAATGACAAAATTACAAAAATGATACGAAATAAATCCGAGAAATAATTTCACCGGATAAATTTCAAGAACTCATTAGTCGACATGGGAATAATGACATATTAGAATACTTGACAGATATTTTCGGAAAAGCAGCTTTTCGATTGTTTAGCAACCTTCATAAATATATAGGTAAGTTAAAGAATAATGAGATAAAAGGAGAAAAAGAAAACCAAATACTTCGTTTAAGCATTTCCATGTCTTGTGTACCACAGGACACATTTCCCCGAATTCCATCAGCGTATGTGATACATATCCCCAAATTATTTAACCAATAGATTTATTAGGAAATTATGAAAGGAATGCTTTATAGTACACAAAATACTTGAAAGAAAAACTAACCAAATGGTCCGAGCAAATATGGTGTTTCAGGACAAACTTATGAAAATCTTTTGGAGAGGCGAATGGTACAGGCTATCATGTTCATTTAATGACAATTAATAAGGCCGATGACTTCAGCCAATGACATCAACTATTGAAGTGCGCTAAAGTTGAAGAGCATTGAGGTTTCTGTCAATACTATATCTTCCTTGTGCCAAACCTACGGAAGTGTTTGTATTTCATTGTTGCAGACGAGTCATATCTCTACAACCAAAATAAAATACCTGTCATTGCATTTCGGAAAATTTTCAAGCAGCAGAAAGGAACGGTGGCCATGACAGGATGTGCAGCACTTCCGCAAGGAACGATAACGTCGTCGGGAGTAGAAATTGAGGATTAATTCTGGTTTTGCAACATTTTCTGTGGATCGCATTTAATAGAAGCGATGCTATTTCAATGTAGAATATGCGCAATATGTCCTGCTTCGACAACAGGGTGATTTGACCCTTAAATCTGGCGTCATCGAATTAAATTCCATACAGACCTACTCGCTAGTCACAAATACTAGTCTAAGGAGTTTTGTTTTCAAATTGTGCAAGCGTATCGCGCACATCAGGATCATTCCTACATTCTTAGACAATACAGCCAGTGATAAAGTAAGTCAAAGTAATTGAAGTACAATGAAAATGCATAAAATTGCCAAGTGGCTGGTATCATCTCTTGATCGCAATTTCATAAATGATGACAGTATTCAAAACTTTATATCTGCAAAGGGCAGGATACTTTTTGAGTGTATCACGCACATATTCCATCACAATAAATCTCTGTATTTGATAGTACAATAAAGTATACTAGCGATTACCACGTTTTCAATGTTCCCCAGGACGAAATATATTTTAGCTACATTGAATCGTCAATACATATAATTAAGTGCTTATAGACTCCACAAAGGACTTGCATACCTATTATTACGTAAAGGGAGAAAGAAGCCTTAAGATAGTGTTGGAATGTACAAAAAATACAAATAACAGATGAGGTAACCTTGGGACGGAAGAGCATGTTATCATATCTGTAGTGCCGTTGGTTATGGATTTTTCAGGCTGGTTATTTGCTTAAGCAGCAACAGAGTGTCCAGTTTATAAAAAAAACTATCTGTAATACTTTGAAACTTTATAACGATGCATTACAAGGAAAGAAAACATTATATTCGTTTACGACTTTACAGAAATCTGTAACATTATATAAATTGCTAACCGAAATATATTGTTCAGTCGTTTTTCAAATGACACATTTCAGACATCAGAAATTACTACCTCGAATCATTCATAGATTTACGATTTACTGATAACAAACAATTAAAGTTCAAGTAAGCTATAGCAAATAATGTGTACAGGGAATCATCAAAAATGGTCAATGAGGCAGTGAGTTATTGCATTCAACATTGGCAGTGTGGATAAGAGAATCAAAATAAAGAAAGATCCATGTGAAAGCACTCGAAAGTTTCTTTAGGGTAGTTGTATTGTGTTCTCAGTGTAACATGCACTTACCTAATATAAATGATGGCAAATTCATGATATGAACACTAATATATTAAATGACTAAATCTCACAGCATTCACAAACAATTCATAAGGAAATGCATTAGAACGTTTGCATCAGCAATATTAAACCAACAAGCTACAGCTTTAAGTAGTCTATAGATTCATGATATTAGATACAGTCCATTATCCAATATACACGGTATATTTAACCAGCAAACAGGGTGTCTAGCATTCTGTAACGTAGCATAATCAATATAGAATTAAGTGATAAACTTAAGTAAAATGCACCCCAAAGAGCTTTATTAAATTTATTATAGCCCTTATAGGCACAAAGAAAAGGTATGAGTAATATTACATTGTAAATATATATAAATATGTGATTCGCCATTATATTTCTTTTCTCACGTTCACTCTTTCTTACTTTCTCACAAAATTGCTTTCACAGCACTCAGCTATCGATTATACACAGACACTAACACTCTATACATGAACTTTAAAAAACTTCGCTATAATTCTACTTTTGCACACGTCTCTAACAAGCTCGCCCATTATGTCCTCTTCCACAGATTAGTACACTCATATAACCGCTGCTTCTTTGTTTATTATCTTGCTCAATAGAACAGAACGTTTAGCCAGTTTCCAATCCATCACCTATTTTCTTTTATATATTTTACTACCTGGTTCTATGCACCATACTATCTAGGCTACCCTTTATATGTATTTCCTGATGAACAATACCTGGAGGATTAGAAGATTATCCCGTTCCTTCTTGGTCGCTGTTTTTTCATCTTGATTATTCTTTCGTTATGTCTCATTGTTATGAAGGAAGTTTAATGATGTTAATCGAACAATTAGTGGTCAG
>NC_043000.1:143718016-143725516 GCF_006345805.1 Octopus sinensis | reverse complement strand
TGTATGTGTGTGTGTTTCTGTCTGTCTGTATTGAGGGGCGAAGCGCATGCCTGGGGCAGCAAAAGTCAACTAGTAAATCTACGTAAAACCGCTGCTACGGCCGGCTGATTATGTCGTTTATATGGATTTATATTTTAGCCCCACAGCTGGATATCTCTAAAATGGAGGGGAGAGGAGCGAATGTTGTTCTAATGTGTCTACACAATGCCATAGTCGAATTACCAAATTTTAATTAACCACTAAATTGTGCTGGTGTCCTTGGTATGTTCGTCTCCCATGTAATTGTCTTATAATCCTATGACATTATTTAACGAGATAGATTTATCAAGGCTAGAATAATACCAGCACATTGTGTACTTACGAAAATAATCGGTTTCTGATATTTTACGCTCTATTTGTAACTAACTCTTCGTCGGTTCTTAATAAAAATTGCACTGTCACCATTCCATGTCATTCTAAACCACGAAAACTGTATGCAACTAGCTATAGGTAAATAATGAAACACATCCGAACTGAACTGGACAAAGCCGAGGTTTTGAGCCAGGGATCTTTTGCAAAGTCACCTGACGAGACACATCTGCACCGAAACATACTCTATAACCAGTTGTACAGCATCTCCCCTCTGAGAGACTGATGCAAGATGGGTTGAAGGTATTGTTGTGATCAATAAAATATATCACGATTTGCATTTTGAGTTTTCACCTATTGTTTTATATGTGTGTATGTGTGCCTTTTCTTTGTTTGCGTGTAATTATATATACAGATGAACCCCTACACACACACGCACAAGCGTTTTTCTCAGCATTTTGACGCATTGATATTTAAGTAGTTTTTATTAGTTCATATCAGCCGGCTGAATTTGGTATCTGAGTAACAAAAGTCTTGATATTATTAGATCAACTTGGTGGGGGTCACGCAGAGAATGCTCTGCCACTTTTCTTCTGTCTTCTTGGTTCTAATTCCGCCGAGGTCGATTTACATTTCATCATTTCTCGGTCAGTAGAATAATTACCAGTTGGATATTGGGTTTGATGTAAACGACCATCCACCCAGGCGCCAAAAGACAAAACAGTTCAGTCTTAGTGCCTATATTAGAAAGAATATTATTAAATACATGTGGCTGTGAGCTGGCAGCATAGTTAGCCTGCTGGAAAAAGCGCTCAGCAAAATTTGCTTAGCTTTACACTTATATTCAAAGTGTGCAGAGGACATCCCTCCGGGGGCGATAAAATAACACCAGCTAATCGCTGAATTTGATGTAGTCGATATCACCCTCTCCCGAAATTTCTGAAAGAAATGATTAGAAGATCCACGTGATGCAGTCTAGATACCGGAACAGTTAGTAACATTCTTCATGATTATATATCCAAAGTCACATTTTCTTTACGTTGGGTACATCACATATTATGGTAAACAAGGTAATGATGTCAATCAGACTTCATTCATGGGAATAGCAGATTTGATGGTGTCAGGTTACAAATGAATTTTTTTTTATGCATCATATTTTCGTAATATGTATTAGTTTATATTCAGGTTTTACACACAATTTCTGTTAATTCACTTGTATGAGTTACTATAATAATGAGTATACATTGAATATGGTGTAACCGTGTCTATAATAATTTTGACGTACTTTGAAAATATTATTACAAATATACTGCTTCACTCAGTTATATATGACAATAAATAAATAAATAAATAAACTCTGAGTACTTTGCTACGTGGAAATATGATGGGAAATAAAAGCACCCTAGTATCAGAAAACTAATAAATATCAACTGACAGATAGAACAAAATCTGCGATTCGGAAAGGAATACTAGAAAAAAGAGTGTAGGAGGAATATATAGAATATCATATGGAAACACACACACACACACACACACACACACACACACACATATGCAAGAGTAAATCAGGATATGAAAACTGGAGCTCATGATGAATTTTGGGACAAGTCTATGTTAGAGAATAACAAATTATCCCTTTTTCTAAAAATTTTTGATTTGTCCATACGTAGAAGGAAACAATGTATTCGTATCAAAGATCTATTTTGGAATGTTTCCTTTATGCGTTGTTTGGGTTTGTGGCAGTTTGAGTGAATAGTGATAATTTTGAAAGGCTGTGAGATCTGGAAAGGTGCTATGTTTTAATTTAAACAGTTTTTTGGACGATGATCATAAAAGTCGCTATTAGGTTTCTTTGTGCATCTTTTTGTATTCTGCATTTTCTGCCTTGGTTTTATATCATCGCCACTATAAGCGTCAAGCCAAACTCATTTATCTATCTTTCTATGTATGTATGTATGTATGTATCTAAATATCTATCTATCTATCCATCTATCAATCTATCCATCTGTCTATCTATCTATCTGTCTGTCTGTCTAATTATCTCATCTATTCTATCTGTCTATTTATCTATTTACCTATATGTGTGTATTAGTGCTTCTGTGAGCGTGCCAATGTATAAACATTTGTATATGTATTTATACATAGTTTTATATATATATATATATATATATATATATATATATATACAAGTGTACATGCATTCATACACGCATTTACACACACAGAGGGATACAAGCGTGAGTGCAGACACATACATACACACATATATGTAGATAGACAACGGCACATAATGTATATATATATATATATAATATATATATATATATATATATATAAAACTATGTATAAATACATATACAAATGTTTATACATTGGCACGCTCACAGAAGCACTAATACACACATATAGGTAAATAGATAAATAGACAGATAGAATAGATGAGATAATTAGACAGACAGACAGATAGATAGATAGACAGATGGATAGATTGATAGATGGATAGATAGATAGATATTTAGATACATACATACATACATACATAGAAAGATAGATAAATGAGTTTGGCTTGACGCTTATAGTGGCGATGATATAAAACCAAGGCAGAAAATGCAGAATACAAAAAGATGCACAAAGAAACCTAATAGCGACTTTTATGATCATCGTCCAAAAAACTGTTTAAATTAAAACATAGCACCTTTCCAGATCTCACAGCCTTTCAAAATTAAGTTGCAATTGAAGGCATGTTCTGTATTACCACTATGGTGACTAGGACTTGCATATTTCACTATTTGATCTTCAAACCTAGTTTGACGCTTAATTTGCTCGAGATTAAGTACCTGAATAAGAAAGTAAGCCATGATAAACAGTGTATTCGTGGTTTATGTAAATTTCCAGAAATAAAAATTAACAGGTGAAGAGAAAGTTGATATGTAAAGAGAATTTAATATATATATATATATTAAATTCTCTTTACATATCAACTTTCTCTTCACCTGTTAATTTTTATTTCTGGAAATTTACATAAACCACGAATACACTGTTTATCATGGCTTACTTTCTTATTCAGGTACTTAATCTCGAGCAAATTAAGCGTCAAACTAGGTTTGAAGATCAAATAGTGAAATATGCAAGTCCTAGTCACCATAGTGGTAATACAGAACATGCCTTCAATTGCAACTTAGAGTGGCATCCCTTAAATCTGCATGCGCATGCTTGCATATGATTTATAAGGGTCTCTATCTATATAACATATTATGGATTCCCCACAAGGCTATATATATGTTAGTCCGAATGAATTTGGAGCTGTGATATCCAACTATACGGAATCATATCTTTAATAAATGCTCTCTTTTACTGATTGAACTTGTATACATACACATACCTGATTGCATACATACGTGTGTATGTATGTACGTGTACGTCTCTCTCTCTCTTTCTATATATACACATATATACATATGTATTTATACAAGCATACACATACATACACGCACACACACACACACACACACACACACACACACACATATATATATATATAATATATATATATATATATATATATATAATTAGTCGATGTGTATTCAAAATATTTTGAAGAGGAACAAGTATTATTTTAAAGCTATGCACTTTTATCTAATTGTTATTAATTATTTTTAGCAGTTATTGCTTATTTGTAAGAGTTCTTCGGTAGAGATTCTGTGCCTTAATCAACGAGTACCTCTTCGTGTCTCCTCTGGTCTTTTCCTGTCTCTTCCGTCTTGGCAAGAGTGAAGAGGAGCCACAGAAAAGAAGAACAGGCAGTCATTGAAGGAGGTTACAAATTGTGTGACAAAAGTACTCTGACAAATAGACTGGTAAAGGTAAAGTAAATATCAAATAAATAGTGCGTCTTTTTATTGGCAAAATAATCCTCCCTAAGTGTTACAGTATTTGTTTCATACACATCATTGCACAAAAGAAATTTTGCAAACCAAATACATAATCATAAACTATGCATAAATGAAGGGACCACTCGTTGAAATACATTGTAAACGTGATCAGTTCATCATCTTCTGCTTCTATATCAATTTGTGTGTGTGTGTTTGTGTGTGAGAGAGAGAGAGAGAGAGAGAGAGAGAGAGGGAGAGAGTGGGGGGTGCGTGTGCCTGCTCGCACGTGTGTGAGGGTCTCGATTCGATGCAGATTCGGCTACTACATACAACAAAGTGTGGCAGCGTCGAGGCATTTTTCTCAATAAAAATCGCTAAATTTTTCTTTGTTGGAGGAGTTGTTTTGAACATTTTGGAATGAAATTGAGTAGCTCTTAAGATTTCATATATAGATACCGCTGACATTAAATCTTGTGTGTCTAGATACAAGTTTTCTAACTGACGGTTTATACTTGTCTTCTTATTTCTTTTCCATGACTCAACACACATTTGTTTATGTATGAAAGAGCAGGCTATATTTGTCGGAGATGATCTAATACCGTAACTAAAGCAACGCCTATTACTTCTGCATCTCCAGATATTTTAATGTTAAGCTTATTTAAAAAGTGCTATTTCAGAATAAGTGCCACATGCAAAGTCAAAGAATGCTTACTGCTGCAAAGCTGATAATACATATAATAAATGGGAAACGTCTAATAATAAATGATAATTATTGCTAATTATTGTATAAATAATTGTAGAGTTAATAAGAGCTCAAATGATGCGTCGGGTGCATTAGGAACTTTTAGTTGCTTATGATTTCTTCCAAGCAACAGAGAAGCTACTCCAGAAATGATTGTTTCAAACGCGTTTGGTCGAAATTATCACGTGTGTATTTGAAGAAATTATTCCTCGTTCTTACTACCTACTCACGTTCTTTTTCTTTCCAAACTGACACATGCCTGCTTTCTGAATGTTCGACATTCTGGAAAATTTACTGTGCAAATTAGAATAAATATCATTCTGTCATTCGATTATAGGTTTTCAGACATGTTAAGTGTTCAATTAGCCAGTCAGTTTCGCACTGATAATTGTGTCTCTGTATTGGAAAACAATACCAATTTGCCACATTTCTAATAAGGGAAGTAGATTATTAAGCAGGAATTCTATGTCTGTGGATGTGAATCTATGTACCTTTTGGTTTTATTTTTCAAACGAATCACGAGTAACTGGTTTCCAAATCAGAAACAAAATTTGCACAGGAATTTCAACAATGGCAATTAAGTCCTCAGACATACATACATATATATGTATGCATTTATGATGTATGTATCTAGCTATCTATGTATATATATATATATATACGTACATATAGACGACAAGAAAATGGAGCAAAGACAGCAATGAGAAGTGTGTCCTTGGTACAAAAATAACGATTATTTAAATAGTCAAGCACGGTGAGAGTAAGAGTGAGTCTACAGCAGTTTCTGAGTACCATACTGAGTTATATATGTATTTACCTTGTTGCAAATGGTAGACGTCATCAGAACGAAGACGGCAGAGATAGACAAAGAGGAAAATTGAGCGAAAGATATCGGGATAAACCAGAAAAGAAAATGACCAATGATTCGAAAGTCTTATATTTTAGTTAGGTTCAAAGTTCATTAAACCCATTGTGAGGCAGATAAAGAATAGAGGTTGGTTGACTCTAAATTTTTGCTGTTAGTTATTAGCATGACTTCCGCGTGTTTGCTTGTTCGGCTAGTTGACCGCCGGTGTAATCTGAGGGAGTTACCCTTAATTAGAGATATCCGGTGAGGTTATTAGGACCTATGTGTCAGTAACATGTAAGTTGTAGGTGGTACGTATATTAACAAAGGAAGCCGTAAATAAAGGTAATTTATATTTATCATCGGTACGATTTAGCCTGCAAATGGACAAAGTATCAGACTAATATTTAGGTTTGAGGAGTGCAAAGAAGAGAAAAAGAAAAAGATAGAAACTGGAAATTAAACATGTAAACATAGTTGGTAGATCTCGAGTGAATGAATTATAAGTAAAGACTCCCCTAACAACTTCGATATCACCATGGGATCCCCAGATTCAGTACAGGTAACAGACTTAGTAGGCAATTTTTTTGTTATCACACCTACAGGGAGAATTCCCAGAAATGATGCGTGGGCTATATAGGGACGACACACTATTCGTAGTAAAAGAACTGATTACGAAAACATTATACAAATTTTAAAAAAGATTCGGCCAAAATATTACTATAGAAAAGGAATAGAGCTGTATAAATTACTTAGACGCCAACTGCAACCTAACCGCGGGATTCAACGAACTCTACATAAAACCTAATACAAACATCAAATCAATAAGCGCATCAAGTAACGGTCCGAACTTTATTAAAAGAGGGCTTGTACATAGCAGCAGCAAAAGAATTTCACTCCTCTCTTCCAGCCAAGATATCTTTAATAAGTATAAGAGACTCTACAATAGCGCATTAAAAAGAAGAAGTTTTAAACCAAAAATACATAACTAGACTTAGAGCACTATTCAAATAACCGGAACGAATTAAATACACAAGACAATTATCACAACACTAAACACTCTCCAAAGAAAAATAACAATCACATCAACAAGAAGAACAACACAAGCACAGCATAAGATTAAAACCAATAATAAAAAAAACGAAAATTGGAAATAATGATATGATTCAAACTTAGATAACTAACAACATTAAAAATGATAACTAAGTAATACCAACAATGTGAAAAATAATAAAATTAGGAATACTAACACGGTTAATAATAATAATAATAATAATAATGATAATAATAATATAATAATAATAATAATAATAATAATAATAATAATAATAATAATAATAATATTAATAATAATAATAATAATAATAATAATATCGAACCCTAAATAACCAATATAACCGCAGTTAAGAATGATATTGCCAAACCATATAATTTAAATAAACCGTACAGAAATAACCCCAATAAAACTAACACGAACAATAATAAAAATAATAATTAAAATAGAAAGAAATATTATAATCATAACAACAACTGTACACTCTACTCGAATGCTGAGGACGGTTCCTTCACCAAAAATAATAATATTAAAAATAATCGAAACAGCGATAAGATCTGGCTAATAACCCCACTTCGCGATACAGCTTAAAGCTAACATAGTTACTCCATAATGAGAATTATAGATAAGCACTTGA
>NC_043000.1:143700516-143713016 GCF_006345805.1 Octopus sinensis | reverse complement strand
CACCCCACTGTTTCTCTGGTACTTAGATTATCGACCCCGAAAGGATAAAAGGCAAAGTCGACCTCAGCAGAATTTGAACTCTGGACTTGCAGGCAGACAAAATGTCTCATAACATTTTACCCGGCGTGCTAATGATTCTCTCATTTCGCCGCCTTTTATTTAACATTAATAATAATTATCAGTTTCAGTATCTCAATTATGTAGACAATGTGTTCCACAAACAAATCTGCTTTGGTGTGCCTGTCTCACAATGTTGGCAATAACATATTTAACAAGCTCCTACTTATGCTAACTGCAGACATACACGTATTTTGGACGTTAGAAACATTTAATCATAGAATATGCAATCTTACATTAAATCAGTTTTGCTCCGGCACTGCCACATCCATTATGAATGTTTGAATATTTTACCCCCAAAACACACTTTCACTTGATCCCTTATCTCGTGCCTATAGTTTTAAAATACATAGCTTGTTCAAATACGGAGGCCGCTAATTGGTCGATTAACCTGTGAAAAAGATCGACCAAATTCCCCTCAAATCGTAGAAGTTAATGATTAAAGGTACATTACACATTTTCAAAAATAAGGGATAATTGATTTAATTGATATTAATGATATTTCCCTTCAGTTTAAACCTACGACTTGATGCAATATTCAGCAACGAAATATGTCTATTTCTATATTTTCTGCTTATTATGCTTACCATCATATTACTATATTTGTCTTTTGAATAGTTGGTTCCAAATGAACAAAATATTCATGAATCCTTTTCTAACACATAATTTAACATATTTTACGTAATTATTAATTGCTATATATTCATTTCTGCACACACATATATATATATACATGTATATATATATATATATATATACATATATATATATATATATATATATATATATATATATATATATATATATAATATATATATATATATATATATATACATAAATATATATATATATATATATAATATATATATATATATATTATATATATACATAAATATATATATATATATATTATATATATATAATATATATACATAAATATATAATATATAGATATACATAAATATATATATATATATATATAGATATACATAAATATATATATATATATATATATATATAGATATACATAAATATATATATATATATATATATATATATATATATGTATATATATATATATATATATATATATATATATATATATATATATATATATATGTTGCCCTCATGAGAATTTGGAGAACGGAAAGTCATCGATAAGTTTATTTACACACGCGCATACACAAACCCACACACACATACAAGCACAGAGTCATTGTCACTCAACAGACCCAGACGCACCTATATATGTGTGTGTGTATGTAAGTGTGCATTTGTATGTATATATGTGAGTGTAGATCAGTCAGTAACAGTTTCAGATTATATATTTACAAATGTATGTAAAGAAGTCCTAAAATATTTGTAAATTGATATATATGTTAACTTACTTGCGGCCGTGATTTTATATCAGGTTTTATTTTACGAATAAAAAAAAAAGATATTTATACTCATTAGATGACACGCTCCGTAGCTCGCTAGTATTAGATGCACAAGTTATCCAACGCATGACTTCGTTCTGGAAATACTGGGCGATTCAAACAATCGGTTAGCTGAGCACCGCTTGCTTTCTCTTTCATTGATCAAGAAACTGGATGTTATCGTTTATGTGGCTCACGAAGAACGTCATTGTTTAGAATTAGCTTGAGAAGGCCCAGATATGCAGTCATCAACAAGTAGGTACGTTTCAGAAATTTTCATATTAGTATCAGAAGGCCGTGAAGCTTCAAATGTACGGAAGCTGTTTAGATGGAATCCACTACATGTGCCTGCGTCCTAAATGAATACGCAGCTGCCGCTTTATGCGTGTGTGTTTGTGTTTGTATGTGTGTGGGGGTGAAAGAGTTTGTTTCTTTGTCGTGTGTATGCATGTGTATTTACATTTATAAATAAGTTGAGTAAGATTGTGAGAATCCATGCTTCTTATAACTTGAAATGCCCCAATATAGCGTGTTCATATCATATGAATGGACTTTTCAGTGAAGGGATGTACTGCAGTCATACGTTTTACAGCATTTACAGTTTTGTGTTCCTCGTAATATTACACTATATGAAAGATGTACGGTTCCATAATTGTCGTTTTCAATGTAGAAATATCAAGGTTCATTAGATTTTAGTGTCGTTAAGAGTGGTAGAAAGGCAGAGCTATATTCCTTGGCGAGGAACTGTTCCCAAAGTTTGCTATAGATTGGACTCCAATAGAAATAGCTTTGTACAACGTGGTTTTGATATGAAGGTAAAAAGGACATTTTCCTGGAACCCAAGAGCATGTACACCTCAACGAAGCTCACATTAGGTGTTTATTTTGGGAAATAAATATGATACTGATTTTAATTTATGGTTCAATGGCAGCAAGTTCGGGGAAGGAGTAAGCCGATTACATCGAATTCAGTGCTGAAGCAGTACTTAGTTTACCGATCCCAAAGGATGAAAGTACATTTAACCTCAGCAAAATCTGTACCCAGAACTCGGACAAAAACGCGTGTTAACGGTTCTGTCAGCTCACCGTCTTGGGAAATAAATATTATAAGAACATTTAAGTTTTTTTTGTACATTATTTAGTATAAAAAAAGGTATATAATATACAACTAATAAATGTCACAAAAATGCAAAGTGTATCGGATTAACTTTACTCTATGTGTTCAAAGGAATTTTCTGTTCATCATTTTGAGACCGATAAAGTAGCGTGCCAGTCAATCATTGAGCCTGACAGAATGGACTACAATCTCACATCAAATTTTCTTCTTTACATGTAAATTAGTACCAAATATTTGGAGTACTATGTTGACAAAATCATTAAAAAATTTAAAAAATACTATATACCAGAAAATAATTCTTATGCCTCTTTACGTACTGAGTTCAAATTCTGTAGATTATGCTTATAGTCCCCCGAGTAGTCGAGGAGATATATCACCAACAAGGTACAGGAGTCAATGTAATCGATTAAGCCCATCCTCTCCTAAATCATGGCCTAGTGCGTAAATCAGAAACGGCCTTTACTGTAACTCGTTCTTTGTTTCATACTTTCCAAATAATTGTCAAAACTTACGTGCCCTTGTGTCAAAAGTAGGAACAAGTGTTTATTATTGCTTCCATCGGGGTTATTATCAGCTTAATCGTTTTAAATCTATACTATGCTTCTTTCTCCGGATACGCTTTTCGAGCCATCTCTTTATCGTCATCATAAATATCATGAGAATGTACCAATTAAAGATTTGACCCTATAGGAGTCTTTAATTAAAATATTTAATTCTGTCGTCTAAGTTTTCGATTTGAATATTAAGAACGTGATTTACAACCAGTATGATATTATTGAAACAATGAGAGGTTATAATGCCAGTAGAAAGTAATTTGAGAAGAAATACATTAACATTGTCTATATTTGGTACTAAACTATATAGGAAGAAGAATTGCTTAGAAAGAGAGCAAGTAATAAAAGAAACAAGCATAACATATCCCTTAAAACTGTAGATTGCATGTCGGTATAAACGTTACTTTGCATAGTAAATGGTTACTATGACTCAGCTATGTACATATGCAGATACATACATGAAAGCGTATATGAGCATATATATATAGATAGATAGATAGATAGATAGATAGATAGATAGATAGATAGATAGATAGATCTCGATAGATAGATATATGTGTGTGTGTGTGTGTGTGTGTATACACATGCATACACACATACATATATAAAAATACACACAAACATATATATATATATATATATATATATATATATAATAAATATTAGGGAATAAATCCAAATTTACAGGGAAAAAATCAGATTTAGGATTAAATCCAATTTTATAGTAAAATATTATAAAATATTATTAGATTGGAAGTCCACCTGAAGATTGTCGATCAAGACAAGAAACAATTGTAGTGGCGGTTTTTTTGACTATTTATTAAAATTTTATGTATTGATTAAGTCTTTCCTTGTTTGTTTTGCAAAATAGTGGTTTTGTCTCTAATAATATTTTATATATATATATATATATATATAGACTTACGGACAAATGCATATAGTCATGCGTGTATTTGTGTGCGTATGTACGTTTGCAGTTACAATAATAATAAGGTAGCAGTAGTTACAATAATAATAAGGTAGCAGTAGTTACAATAATAATAAGAATGCTTTCAAATTTTGGCGCAAAGCCAGCAATTTAGGGGAGAGGAAAGTCAATTACATCCACTCCAGTACTCAATTGATATTTATTTTATCGACCCGAAACAATGAAAGGCAAAATCAACCTCTGTGGAATTTAAACTCAGAAGGTAAACTCGGAAGAAATTCCTGCCACTAAGTATAGAAATAGATTCGGTAGAACAGGATTTCCAAAAACAATGAAAGGAAATTCAACAAGTGCATAACAATGAGAATGAAGATCTGTAGGTATGATGTACCAAATGTGGAAGCAGCAAAGAACTTTTCGAGGAAAGAATTTCCCGATAACAGGAAACTGAATGCTTACGAAAAGTTAAGAGTTAAAAGAAAAAAATGGTCAAAGCAAATAAAAAGGAAATAAAAGAAATAAAATTTATATAACAGGAAGAAAAAATACGAATTAAATGATATCAAATTTTTTTAAAAGCCTATGTTGATCGTGGACTCTGGCTTAAAAATCACACATATACATTTTGTGCAGATACTAGAACACCAACATGTATAACTAAGAGAAGAACATGAAATACAATGAACGGGGAAAGGAACTTTGTAATTTCAGGCTTACTGATGCGCACCATTTTTCTAGAAATTACTAACTGACCTCAAAGCAAATAAATTGCATAATATTGTGGAGACAGTAAATGCATTACAAGAAAAGCTAAAACGATACAAAAAAGGAAATCAGAAAGTACTGCCGACGTGTTTATACCTGTAACATGAAACTAAGTGAAGAACAAATGAAACATAACTATGGGTTAGTTTGTATATAAGAAAGCTCACCATGTTAATTTATGGAGTGCCTGAAGACGCTCAGAATCTATAAGAAGTTTAACAGTATTGTTTAGGAAAGCGATGCTATCATGTGAAATAGAACTAAAATGCAGAAATGAATCATTAGTAAGTGTCAATATAGAGAAGGTGATATTCAATTACTTTTTTTTTTATTATTGCATTAATTCTTAAGCCTGCATTTGAGCTTGGTCAAACCTGCATGAAAATGAATCATTTGCTATGTTTACACAAAAAACGAAAACCATGTGGAACATTTGTCCATATAATAAGGATATTTTGATAGGGTATTGGCATGCAGATTGGAGTGTGTAGTTTTTATTATGAAGAGAGGTTGAGATAGTAAAATCTGATTGTATTACTATATTATCAGATTGATGAAATGAATGAGGAATTCGATTAACCAGGCCTACCACATGATTATAAGGCAATGGAAAGGCATAGGGGAGCAAAGTCTCCAAAAAGTATAGAGAGATTACGAACGTGCTTTCCCCACTTCACCACAAAAGATACAAGGCAATTGATACGCCAAAGCAGCCGATACATTATACATACAAGTATTAAGATATTTTACCTCTTTTCTACAAGAATTAGATATATGTATTACAAAGCTGCTCACCGGGAACTGCGAACGGCGCTGTTAAAAACAATATCCACAGGGTCAAGAAGAGAAGAAAGAAGAGATTTATAAAACAATGAAGATACCATCAGATCTACGATGTTGAGTCTGTTTACTTTCGATGTACCGAATGAAGAAAAAGATTTAAAACTACGTCCACTATCATTCAACTCACTGAAAGAGAGAATTGAAGAGCAAAAGGACTAACTCAGAAAATAGCTGGAAAGGCAAGGAAGGAAATACCTGTCGGTCCATGCAAACATGCGACGATATTAAAAGTGAGTGAAGATGGTTGTAAATGAAAGTGTAAAGAAAAAACGAGAAAATGAATTGTTGAATTATGGTGTCTCCCTAACGAACCAATAGAAATAAATAAATAATATCAATGTAAAAGAGCAAAACCAGAATATGCTGGAAAAAGAAAAAATGAGAAGGAAGTGAGTGCTATATGCTAGCACAAAGTGCGTGTAATTTCTACGAAGAGTGTGTCGGTTAAAAAGCCAATCATGTTGATTAGAACTTACGAAAACTTTTTAAGTGGAAGACCCAGAGTTTGAAATATTGAAGGAAAGTTTAGTTTATGACTATTCTGTTAAAACAATAAAAATAGATACGATCATAGGAGACTAAAAAAATTAACAAAAAGCAAAAATAAACAAAGTTAAGAATACATATTTTGCAGTCCATATGATAGTAGGCACGATATCACGGAAATTGGAAATATCGTATATATTAGGAACTAGCAATAGAAATTAAGAGATTGTGAAGCGTAAACATAAACACTGATTCCGTGATAATTTGTGTACTCGGCACCACTCACAAAGTGCCATCTAACAGATACCAGAATTTAGATATATTACATTCAGCAAGCATCCTGAAAAATATTCTTGACATTTGAGCAAACTTCGCACAAAACCTCTTCATAGTATCATTACTGAGTTTGTAACATTTTTCTGTATAATATTAATACTACCAGAAAAGGGAACCTGCAAATTGCTTTCTGCAAGCCAGCAACATATTTGATTTTATATCTACAACGTTGTTTATAACAAAATCAAAACAATGATTAATGAATATCTCGTATGTAATTCTTATTATAGTTCAATGTCTCTGTAAATATTTTCGTTGCGTTATTAAATATTATTCATTGCAATATGATAGCGTCTTCAACGTTCTACAAAAATAAAAATATCAAGCGATTATAGAATACCTTTGAGAAATAAGATTATTAAATGATTCTCTCAGAAGGAGACTTGAACGGACACTTACATATTTATGACTTTCTCATGTGATTACAATGTAAGATTATTCACTCAGTTAAAATTAGAATTGGTCACTGATAAGATGTTATTGTACTTTTAAAAAGAGATTTTATTTTTAAAATCCGATTAATATTTATTCTTTTTCTATGTAGTAGACAATGTCAACACTTTTGTAGATAAGGTCACTAAATATAACAAACATTTTTACGCGTATAATTCGTTTAGAAATCTTCATACATACATAATTGTATACTCACACACTCACACTATCTTACACGGTTCTTTCCTATGTATATTTTACAAATAGTTACACAGAATAGAAACCAAATATATTCTTTCTTCAAAACTCTTACTGTATGTATGAATATATATATATATATCCTGTCACAACCTGGGACCTTGAAGATTGCTTTAATGCAAAAAAGTATACCAGTCCCTTAAAATCTTTTATTCAACATTCCATCTATTCAATAAGAGAATCAATACTTTATTTCATTTTATTATATATATTATTTATTCTATGGAAGGCGCATGGCTCAGTGGTTAGAGCGTCGAGCTTACGATCGTGAGGTTGTGAGCTCGAATCCCGGACCGGGCTGCGTGTTGTGTTCTTGAGCAAGACACTTTATTTCACGTTGCTCCAGTTCACTCAGCTGTAGAAATGAGTTGCGACGTCACAGGTGCCAAGCTGTATCGACCTTTGTCTTTCCCTTGGATAACACTGGTGGCGTGGAGAGGGGAGGCCGGTATGCATGGGCGACTACTGGTCTTCCATAAAAACAACCTTGCCCAGACTTGTGCCTCAGAGGGTAACTCTCTAGGTGCAAACCCATGGTCACTCATGACCGAAGGTGGTCTTTACCCTTTTATTTATTCTATATATTCTATATTCTACATTAATATTATAAAGAATATAAATAAAACATAAACAACAGAGTTGGAATTTCTTTGAGTAATATATATATGTATGTGTGTTTGTGTGTGTGTGTGTGTGTGTGTGTGCATGTATGTGTGTGTTTGTGTATGTGTGTGTTCATACGTACACTCGGAGTAACAGCCTGAAACTATTCATAAAGTGCAATTATAATTTGTCCGCTCTTGTTGCACCTGCTACAAACAGTTTCGTTCTGCCAACCCGAATTCAATATTATATACGCTGTCTCCCGAAATAAACACCAAATTTTTCGTGCGTTACCAGAAAATGCATATGTGCTTGTGCGTGCAGATAGATGACTGTGTGTATATGTATGTTTTTTTCAAAAACTTTAACAACCTCGTTAATGATTTTATGATATCTACAGGCGAAGACCAGTCCTGTCATTAATGTCACACTCTGTAAGGATTACAGACTAAGGGTCAAAATTCAAATAGATAGCTGTTGAAAATACAGAACGGAATGAAATATCGCAATATCTTTAATCATTATCAGGAGAGGATATTTCTATGTTTTGAAGTAGCTGCTGCAGATTCTGAGCAGGCCACAGTATCTATATGATGTAAATGTCACCTTTTACACCCTTATAATTTAAAACATCTCTAACATGATATGAATGTTTTATATTACAACTAGCAGTATCGCCCGGCGTTGCTCGGATTTGTAAGGGAAATAACTATATAAGCATTTTTAGAGAGTTATAGCCAAAAAAATAGCAAAAAAATGCATAAAAAATGGAAAAAAAATGTGGTAATTTTTTTTTTTAAATCGTTGACTCATCGTAGACATTTTCTGTTTTGGTGTCTTCAAGCCATGAAGTCGTTTTTTCTAAAAGAACGATGGTCTCCTTGACAACGCATTACGACGTTGATTTCCTTACACTCCCTTCCCCACAGCTTCACGAGGGAGGGAAGAAGGGGGAGAAAGAAGCAACACAGGTGCAGGCGTGAGCGTGGACGCCAACTCCGCCGCCATCGACAAACGAAAAAATATGCATTAAAATGGAATAAAAAATAATGTTAAATTATTTTTAAAATCGTGGACTCATCGTAGACGCGCGCTAATACCCAGACGGGCTCGATATGAATCACGACTATAAGATACCCGAATTCGGTTAAACTGCACCGCAAACTGTGGGAGTAGTTAGGAATCTAAATCGAGGGGGACAGACACTCACACAACTACAGTTTTATATATATAGATATACAATACTGTTAGCGCGTCGTTGATAAATGTAGTATAATATGAAACGTTATAGAAAAGCAGAAGTTATTAGAATCATGGCTGTACTTCTACTGATATAAATATGTTTGAAAGGTAAAGAGCTGTAACAAAGTGGTGCATAGCTCTTGGTCGGAAACAGGGATGTCCTCGAAACGTTAACAACTCTTTCCTTTCACCGAAGGCGTAATGAATATATTTCTTTTGTACGTCCTTACGTTTGCCTTTTTCTTCTTTTTTCTCTTTCTCTCTTTTGTAATTGTCAGTTTATCTTCATTGGCTATTTACTGCACACTCACATGGACCGGCCCTGTCCTTCCGATTGTTTTGGAATACTTATTCCTCTCTACCACTGGATTGCGATACCTTTTTTTTTATTTATTTGCAGTAGGCTATTTCTGCACCTCTGATTGTCTATCATTTTATATATATACACACACACATACACACACACACACATACACACACACACACACACACACACACAGAAGTTAGAGGACTGACCACTAAAAGTGGACAACCTATATGCTAAACATAGACGTCAAATCGCCATTACCACGAAGAATGTTTCTCTCAAGAAAAATCTCAGCAAAAAAACAAATTGTAAAAATACGCAAGACAAAGAAAATATATAAAAAAAACTATTTCTTATGTACCACTGGTTTCACTTGTTAATATTTACGTATATGGACACGCAAATATCTGCAAGATCATCAGCATAATCTGTCGTTTACAAAACTTCCTTGTATGGAGGATCCATACTTGTAAGAAATAAACATATGTCTAGACTGCAGCTTCGTATATCACTTTAGCTGACTTTCAGCCATCATTCCGTACCGTATGTCTTATTCGTTGTAATTCGTCGACATATCTTGTGCCATAAACACGGTTTATTTCGTACAAGTTTTTATACACCTTCGAATTTAATAAGATGATCAAGTTTTATTGATGTGTACCGGGTTATAGGTATTTGGACAAATTCTTACACTGACCACTGACACGCATGCACGAATGTGATCAATGATTAAGAGCCTTTAATGCCGTTCCGTCATTGATTTACCAACATAGCATTCCAGTTTTGGTTTTCGCTTTTCAAACTATGAAATAAATATTATCTTATAAAGACAACAGATGCTATTAAAGATTAATTGCTCTGGCGACCCTAAATTTATACTGGAATTGAGAATCAAAACCATTTTGAATACATTAAAACATTGGACCTTTTCGGTATGGTTCGTACGAAGCATGCAGCACAGAACTTTACTATGAGATTAGATCGCTGACTTTTGAAATTTTGTTCCTAGCGGTTTCATTCTCCTAACCATCTTATCGGAATGCAAGGTTATACAAATATCTTGATCAATGACATCTCCACTCTGACTTCAAACCTTATTGATAAATGAAATGTTAATGCAGATAGAACATTACTATTGTTGCTTTTTTACAGTCGTAGGTTTAAGGTGGTGAGCTGGCTGGATCGTTAGCACGCCGGGCAAAATGCTAAGCGGCATTTTGTCTGTCTTTACATTCTCAGTTGAAATCCGCCGAGGTCGACTATACCGTTCATACTTTCATTGATGAAATAAATACCAGTTACGTAATTTGGTTGATATAAACAACTGGCCTCTCACATATTTCAGGCCTTCTGCCTTTAGTAGAAAGAATATTGGTAGGAATAATATATTGCTTGTAATTTTTGTTTCGATAGTTTAAGAGGAGTTTTCGTGTGAAAACGAGAATAGGCAAATAGCAAATAGAATCTATATGAAGGAAATGAATTGTGCAATACATTTTACTTATAACATTGGTTTAATGAAGAATACTACAAATAGTATACGTCGGTGAGTAAGCTGGCTACATTCCATTTTGAAATAGCATTAGTAGATTATTCCTTCGTAATCTTGTCGCATCATTGCAAGAAATGATTACGTAAACAGGATCTTAATTAAGTGCGTTATGTTATGCATAACTTTACGTCTCGTTGCGCCCGAAGTCACTACGAAATATATGAAACTGTCTTTATGCTGTAATATAAACTGTCGTTTCAGTTTCAAATTTAATTCGCAGCAGGTCACTCTTATCTCTTGGTTGAACTTTTCATAACGTTGAATACTAATGTCTTCGTCACATTATGCAGAAAATATGACGTGTGTAACTGGAATACTTGCCTTCATTATTTTCTAAATCATTTCCTTTACGTTTTACATATTTTCTGTGTAGGTCTAATGTAGATATTCTTAATTTTGGCATAGCATCGTAAATCATTGATTCGACTTACCTATTGCATAAATGAATTCATCTAACTACCGCAGAAATAAAAACAAATCATTAAAAAATATATATAATCAAAATATTGGAACAAAAGAATCTGTAAAGAAAGAAGTTAGAAGAATTGGTATTTGTTGAACTTTCTTTGTTCTTCATTGGCTTGGCGTCATAATGGTAACATTGTTGTAGAAAACCGTGAAAAATATACAGTAAAAAATGTGTAAGTGTAAATAGTCTTATTTCGGCATAAAACTTTATTTTGTAGCGTACATGAAATCAATAACATATTGTTGTATAACCTATAAAAATTTAATGAATCTAATAAATTACTAATTATGATCTATTAATGATCACAGCGCCACAAAAAGAAATAGAATTTAAACTTTTTATACGATCTCTTTTAATACATTGTAAAAACTTCTACATTATCAGTTCATATTGATTTAGACTTTGTACCCCACCTTAGCAGACTTGCCGAACCTATATATTTAAAGTATAATTGTAAATTACATGAAGGTATAAAAGTTGGTTGCCTACAGAGGGATAATAATCGACATATTGATTTTCTTTTTATTACAGAAAAAAGCCCAAGAGTTTATACAAAAAATGTAATCAATTGTTGTGTTGCTCATTCTTCTCCTTGGGGAGAAACATGCGGCAAGTCAGCAGGGAAATTGTTTCCACAAGTAGTCTAAATAGATTGTCCACCGAGACAGTTTAATGTTTCTTCACACTTATTCACAAAACATTTACATATGAGTATATGTAGGTATGCGAGTATGTAGGCTGGCAAACAGGTAGGTAGGTAGGTAAATCTGTGTGTATATTCGTGTATATTCCAGACGTAATAAGTCAAACAAGCTATGCCTAGTAATACACGAAAATTACCCCACTCCTAATATTTTACACTATTACTTGTTTGCCATATTAGTATAAATATTATCTAATATTAGCATTATTAATAATTTTAATATTATTAATGCTACTCATGATCTTAATATGATGGATACTAACGTTAATATTTTATATTTGTATTATATCTATTAAAAGAGTTTTATAATAATAATAATAATAATAAGAAGAAGAAGAGAAGAAGAAGAAGAAATTGCTTTAGTAACCATA
>NC_043000.1:143633016-143690516 GCF_006345805.1 Octopus sinensis | reverse complement strand
AAATCGACATACGGTTGTATCATATTGAAACAGAGCCAATATTTTAAAATAACAGAACAGAATCTGAGGATAACTATTACAAATAGTGAAGCTAATACTGAAGGATGGTAAAAAGTAGGCCCCACATTTTAAGATGTGCAATGATCAAGTCCAGATATATTATAGACAGAGTGGAAATATTTTCATTCACATGATATAAAAATTTTCAAAAACGATATGCTGGATAGCTAGGATAACAAAGTATAATAGAAACGAAAGAAAGCAACCGTTATATATATATATATATATATATATATATATATATATATATATATATATATATATATATATATATATATATATATATATATATATATATATATGTGTGTGTGTGTGTGTGGGTGTGTGTGTGTAAAGAAAGCAATATATATATATATATATATGATGCATATATAAACAAATAGAATTAATCAATCATCGTTGACAGTAAAAATTGATGAGGAAAATGATAAAGAGTAACATCAATATGTTTGTTCCAGAGTGCTTCAATTATTAAATAACCAAAAATAAAAATTAAAAAATGTAAAATAAATTGAAACACCTATACAAGCAGAATTGAAAAAGAAAAGAAAAAAACTATAGTCAAGAGACAAAACATTTTCATTTATTCTTGAAGTCCATACTTCTTAATATCTTGATATTTTCTCTTTTATTTAAGCGTTTTATTTTGGACATTTCCCCCCACTTCGTTGTCAGTTATGACATATTGCTTAAAGAGGTCACTAAAATCACAGCATTAAAAGAAATAAAAGAACTCCTTAGTTATGAAGTGTCTTGGCCTTGTTACTTCAGTACATTTTGCTGCAACATTATTTATTTTTATTCGATGGATATATGCAGATAATCGTCTGTTACTATCCGATTGGCATTATTATTATTATTATTATATTATTATTATTATTATTATTATTATTATTATCATTATCATTATTATTATTATTATTATTATTATTATTATTATTGCCTTTGCACAGCTTCTAACGCTGGAGATGTACTACGGTGTCAGCTGTTCACTACTAGTGAACTAATGTAAGACCTCTTCTTTTCGACCACCTTCCGGAGTATTCGAGCAGTTCCATGCAGTGCAATTTTCTGCGAGTGCACCACCTTAGTTGCAGCCCCTACTTGTTCCATATACTTCTCAAGATTTTTACTCACTGTTCCCATGGCTCAAATAATTATTGATACTACTACCACCTTTTTCATCGACCACAAACGCTTTACCTCCCAAGCTAACCTGTCGTATCTATCGACTTTTCTTGCTTTCTTATCGCATACCTTGATGCCAGCTGGGCATGTTATATCTATGACCCAGCATAGTTTGATTTCTTTCTCAATTAAGACTATGACCTGCTTCCTATTCTCAATCTCATGATCGCACTGAATCATAAAATCCCATAGGATCCTTGCATTGTCATTTTCGATGATGACTTCGGGGTTGTGGTCGTACCATATTTTTTTCTCTGTCAAGTCCATACTTGTTGCAAAGTGTCCAATGGACAATCCTTGTTATATTGTCGTGGCGTCTCTTATATTCTTTCTAGGCTAGTGGAGTAGATTGGCTGATAATATGCCATACCGTTTCACCATTGTGTCTATAAATTCTGCACTGAACACTTTCTGAAGTGTTGTCTACTCTGTATTTTATGTAGTCTGTTCTCAGTGCTTGCTCTTGTGCAGCAGATATCACAACCTCCGTTTTCGGTTTTAAATTATCCACAGCCATCTTTTTTCTCTGTCTATCTTATTTCCAGCATCCCTATGAAATTGACTATGCATTCTTTTCTTTACCCATCTATTTTCTTTTACAGTGCGTTATCTTTCATCCTACACAAGCCTGACCTTCTTACTTCTAATTATAACGGTTCTGTTGCATACCATTTTTACATACCATGTTATGTTGTTTTCTTCTGCTCTAATGCTATGTTCGTATCCAATGAATCCTCTTCCCCTTTTTTTCTTGGTACATATAGTCTGTATGTGTCACGTTTTGGGTGGAGTACCCTATATCTACTTAGCAGCTTCCTTGTCTTTCTGTCTTAACTGTTTTGTTCGTCTACTGTCCACGCGATTATCCCTGCTCCATTTCTAAGGAGTCAAACCGCCCAGGTGTTGTTAGCTTCGATCCTATTCCGTCCGTTTAATTTCGAATTAAGAATCAGCCTCAGTCTGCGTAAGTACTCCACCTTAAATTCTTCTATCATTTCTTTCTCCATCAATTTGTCCATTTCCAAAATCTCCAAGTACTTATAGACCGTCTCTCCTATCTGCTTCATAACTCCTCCGACGGTATCGATAGCCCGACCATACATTTGATTTTGCCTCTCTCCAACACACCACCAGTTCTCAGCTCGCACCCCATTCTCATATCAGCACTGAAGGTATACACCGTATCAACGAGGGAACTGACTTGGGCTTCATCTTACATTAAGATTGAAATCATCCATGAATAACAAATGGTTGACTTTTTGTTGGCGGCTTTTGAATGCATACCCAGAGTTTGCTTTCCTCAGAATCAGTGTTAGTGCTATAAAGCACAGTACAAAGACCAGTGGAGACAGCCAGTCCCCTTGGAAGATGCCCTTCCTTTTTTCTTCTGTCCTTGAACTTCTTCCGTATGATGTTATGTCCGTCCGCCATTTCACTATACTATTTCCAAGAAATCACTCAACATTCGATGCAATGCCAAATACATTCCATTATCCAATAGTGTGGGATCAGGTCTATTCCACCTATTTTTCTTTGGGAGACAAATCCTGTCTCCATCTGATTTTGAATTGTACCTTGTAAATATTGTACGAATCTTCCCATCCATATTTTGCATGTCAATGAGATTCCACTTAATGATACCGAAGCTATGTGTGGTTATTGGTACGGCCAAAGATCTGATCACACTAATTCTGTGAGCAACATTTAATTCTGAGGTTAGGACCATTCTTACCCTGCGGATTTTCTCTTTTAGTTTAGAGTGCTGGATACCCTCACATTCATTGGTTCACATATATTTGTATACTTCGGTTTCGACTAGGTTTCTGTTAGCAATGGTAGTATCAAGTTCTATGTTTCTGCCTTTATGGACCTCCCTGCTTTTAAAGTAGGCTTTGCACTTGTATCAAATCCGAATTCCATACTTATATCAGCGATGAATTCTTTGACAATATTCAAGAGCTTTTCTAATTCTTTGTCGTTTTTGTCAAACAGATTTAGATCATCAATGTAGACTAAACCCTCTCTTAGTATTATTCAGTTACGTGGATAATGGGAACAGAGCGAGGCAGACTACGGTAATACTGAGTCACCTTGAAAGATACCACTTGAAAGATATTGATGTCTAGGGAAGTGGTATCTTTTTTTATATGACTTAAAATGAGAATGGTTTTCCACGAATACTTGATTACTTTTTAAAAAGTTCACAATTGTTTGAACTATCTTGTAAATGTCCATGGTCTTGATGATCCATGCATTAGGGAGACTGTTAAAAACCTTATTGTAATCTATCCAAGCGGTGCTAAGGTTTCTGAGTGTTTTTTAATGAACAGTTTGTCCTTACATTCATATGAACTTCTTTCTACATCACTTTTCTTCCACTGGGAATAACGTCCTAGTGTTCAAGAATTCATATGCGCTATTCGCTATTATAAATGTTAATAGTTGATATATGGTAGTGAGGTTTGTTATGGATCGGTATTTGGTTGTGGGCTAATCGTTGCTTTTGTTTTTGGTAAGATATGTGCCATCCCTTCTCTAAGCCACTTCGGGGTTTTCGTAGGGTTGGACATGACTTAATTGAGTGATATGGCTAAGATGTGGTAGGTACTCATTAAAGAGTTTACCAAAAAATTTCGAATCTTATCTATATCTGAGGATTTCCATTTCTTTGACTTGGCGAGCCCCGCTTTCACTTCTTCAGTTGTTATATCCTGTCATTCTTGATATTCGAGGTGGGCTTTGGCCTTTTCTATGTCCCTGAGCCAATGTGCATTCTAATTAAACTCCTTTGGATATCTCCAATTGTTTTTCCCAATATCTTCAGTTCGATGCTGAAGAGGAGTTATTAACACAGTAATGGTATTTTTTCCTAGTTCACTGTAGAAGTTTTTTTGTGTTTTCCTTGAATAGTCTGTTCTGTTTATGGAATGCTGAAAGTTTTTTTTTGTATCTTGCCAGTCGTTAGGTTTTTAGTTGAATTTTTTATTTGTAGATTCCAAGCTGTTTATCTTTTGTTGTCTTGTAAAGGTCATGTTCAGGTGTGGATGTACTTGATTATGCAACAGTTTCTAGTTGTGTTTCCTCAGGCGATATGTAAATATTGTCTCCGTAAATTCAAATACTCGGCTTCAAGAACGTCATCTGTCTGTTGTGGCCTGCATTTCGTAATAGTCACTGAGTTTATCAAAGTGTGATCTTGGTGAAGAACCGTTAGCAAATAGCTTTGAATGTGTAGATGTAGTGGGATGGTGATTCTGCTACTGTTAAAGGGGTCGTTTTAAAGGGACTTGCATTTGATTCCTTAGTACTGTTAATTTATTCTTCATGTTTGGTTTCACATGCGAACGGGACTATTACATCCACACACGTACTAACGCTCGGACACCTATACACACGCGCATACACACACGCACACACATGCACACACATATGTTTATTTATTTTCCAGAATTGAAGCTATGGGAAGAAAGGCAGTTTTCACAAAATCAATTTATAAGAATGACCTATCACGTTAATTAGCGATAACTTAAAAACAAATATTTAATCTTTAAGATAATACTATTATTCTCTAAAGTTATATTCAACTTGCATCGAGTGAACTTGAGATTTCTGATCTACTTGATCTTGATTTAGAAATTTTCAAATCTATTTAAATATAAGTATATGTCTATTAGAATATGATTCTAAACTAAATGTGAAATTATAATTCAACTTTATATATATTCATTTTTACGATATTACGATTAATCTTTCATATATACACATAATTATATTTACGTATATATAACTACGTTACATATGTATAGGAATGTGTATTCATTTGTCTGATATTAAGCGTGTCTAATATTATATATGTAAGTTGTGTTTTGTTAGTAATTGCCCTCTTGTTGAATATCTTAGCGAGTGGTTTATTATTTCAAGAGTATCAATTCCATTCAGCATTGTTGATGAAGCGTACTATTCGCTGCAGGAAACTTTTAACAGAAAATACATTAAACCGCCTTAATCTAGGATATGTAACACCTTCCTTTAGATTGTTACTCCCATCATAGTCTCTACAAGCGGATATTATTTATTTGGAAACATTAGTAATTAATTGGCAAATTCTTGAAATCTAGCAATCAAAGTAAAGAATTTGTATGCTCAGGCTATATTTCTTGCTGAAATAAATGGGAATACTTCTTTCTGCACTTTACTTTTATGTTTCATTTTTCTCCAGTGTAACCTATTTCTTTATTACCCACAAGGGGCTAAAGACAGAGGGGACAAACAAGGACAGACATAGGTATTAAGTCGATTCCATCGACCCCAGTGCGTAACTGGTACTTAATTTATCGACCCCGAAAGGATGAAAGGCAAAGTCGACCTCGGCGGAATTTGAACTCAGAACGTAACGACAGACGAAATACGGCTACGCATTTCGCCTGGCGTGCTAACGTTTCTGCCAGCTCGCCGCCTGTATAACCGGTGATGCTTGTCCATATTAGTAAGCCAGTTATGAAATGTATTCAATCTATCATTATTTCGTATTTCTTTTCTGCATTGTGTGTGACAGACTATTTAATCATTTTACAATTTGAAAATGGCCAAGTCCACATATTGTTGGTGACTCTAAATGTGTAGATTTAAGCAGATGTAAAAACACTAACCATGGTGTAGTGGTAAGTTGGTTGGCCTCAGAGTAACAGCATCCTGCTTTTCTGTTCTGGTGAGTGTTCATTATTTATTCCTCCTCAGCACACTTTTCCCCATTCTACTTGACACAAAATGTATATAGACCGAGTGCTGGGAAACTTATCTCTTCCATCACCAACTGTCATATCTTCGATGTTACGTTGGGGTGAGAATAAGTGCACCGAGAGTAAAACTGTTTCTATACGTCACTACGTAGACGTTTAAAATAAATAGCGAGGGTTGCACAATCTTTTACTTCACACTCGCATACGAGAGACGGCTAAAATTCTGACATATCAATTAGATGTACTCTTTCTTTTAGTGGGTGAGAGTGCATCTATACATGAACGCTTGCACATGCGAATGCACATAAATATCTCATATATGTGTGCGTGTGTGTTTCTGTGTTTGTGTGTGTATGTGTGTATGTGCATTCACCTTATTTTATACTGAGTTATTTTAGCAATGGTGTCGTGAGTGCAGTTACCGAACTGCCGAATGACTCGTTAGCTGTATGTCCTTCGGGGAGTGTGACTAGGGAATATCTGTGAAATTTGATTCATATATCATCGGACATCTTTCGAGATGATTCTGTTCATCCGTCGCTGCAATATATATCGTTCGATTTTATGTTTTCATACGTGCATAGTTATATATTTATGTATTTGTATGACTAAGTGTATGCATTAAATTTCAAAAAGAACTCAGATTGCAATTTTAAAGCACTATTAATACTTGTTCGTTTATCCATCCAGATAACTAACATAAAGTTGGATATTTTATTTTATGGTGATCAATATTTCACCGATTTATTTTCAAATTCTGCAGATCTTAAATTGCATCTCACCAATAATCACTTAAATGTTTAAATTTCATAAAGTATTTCAATTGGCTCAATGACTTCAATCTAACAGATTTGTCTATTAAACAACGTCTGAATCTGTAACAAATTCATGACTAGTAGCCAGTCATATGAGCTGGAGACCACGTCACTTAACCTTTCGTAGATTAATTCTACTAACTGAAAGAACATATCATTTGTCATGAAGAAAGCAGCCCAATATGCCATGTGTTGCTTTGAGGTCATCATCGTTAATTTAGGACAGTGTTTTATATAACAGGACATAAATTTTCCCCCCAAGTGGAAACAATTACTCCGTCTTCATATAGACGAGACATTTAATTTTCCTGACAATAACCTCATGTTGGATTGATCGAAAATGTTTACGTGTTTTAATGAACAAATAACATTCAGAATTTTGAGAGTACAAAAGAATATTATTGAAGAAGAGAGGAGGGGAAACAGTTATAACACAGAAGACATCTTATTGTGAGTGTAAATAGGGGAAATCAAAGACATGTTTACACCAACGACGGTAAAGCTGGAAAAATAAACAAGAAGGAATTAGAAAGAATTATGGGTATTAAAATAATCGAATGTCCTTAATTTAAGGACATTAAATTTCCTAGTACGGAGATTGTTGAAGTGAAGGCATCCTTACAGAAGATATCTCAGTAAAAGTGTACATAGCAACAAGGAAAAGATATTTTTTTATATTGTACTCGATCAATAAAAATGCTTTATTAATATTTAAGTCATATATGTTGAAATTATTTAATATGTCATTCACTCCCGATACCAATATCGTTCTGTATGTAGAAGTCATAATTCGAGAAGCCACTTGTCATATGTAGGTATTCGTCGCCAGATTTTGTTTTCTTTTGTGGCTTCAGAAATCCATTGTATCAGATAAATAGTGGAGCGTCATGGAACATACAATAATGTTATTCCAAAGCAAAAGAGTGGCTACACACACGTGAGCGCATATTCTGTATATTTATATGAAAAACGGAACATAAAGCACAATGTGCAAACATACGGATCTATAACTTGAAATGCTAGACTCAGCAGTGAAATATTGCTGAAAATTCATTGAATCACATCCTTCTCCACGGCGTTGCACAAATAGGAAGTAGTAGCAGATACACTCTATTCCAGCAATACATCGGCTTGAAAAGAAAAGCTATATTAGATAGATTTTACTAGATTGTCTCAGAAGAAGAGGGCATGGTTATTGCAAGAGAAACAATTCTTGTGGACTAGCTTAATCAGAGCTGACATAGACCTAAATACAAAAGCAACAATATATATATGATATTGCATGATGTAGCTTCGAATGATTATTCTCATGAAAAGACATTATTGTCAAGGCTGTACAGAAGCATCTGTTGTGCACTTTTCATGTAAAGGAAAGATAATGAATGCCAGATGCAATATATCGATAAATGCAACAAGAATAAACAGCAAAAAGTCTAAAACTGGCACACCGCCACACCATTGTTTTTTTCAGAAATAATATAGTGGATTACATTAAATGTGTTGCTTCACAGGTAATTTATTTTATTGACCTTTGAGTGATGTGAAGCAAAGTTGTCTTGGTCTGACGTGAATTGAGACCAAAAGCTTAGATAAATATCGCAAGGCATCTTACCGGCAGATTTAAACATTTTCGGAATTGTTAACACTGTTTTATAACATAGGCGTAAAGAAGAAGTTTAATATGCTCTATTCTCTTCTCCAGCATCTAACTACTCCCAGTTTTATTAACCCTGTGAGGATGCATAGTGAAGTCGATCGCGTACACATCATTAGATAACTGAAAATATAGATTTTTTATTTCTTTATTGCCCAAAATAGGCTAAGTATAGAGGGGACAAACTAGGACAGACAAAGAAAATAAGTCGACAGCATCGACCTCAGTGCGTAACTGGTACTTAATTCATCGACTCCGAAAGGATTAGAGGCAAAGTTGACCTTGGCGGAATTTGATCTCAGAACGTAGCGGCATACGGAATACCTATTTCTTTAATAACCACAAGAGGTTAAACACAGAGAGGACAAACAAGGACAGACAGACGGATTAAGTCGATTATATCGACCCCAGTGCGTAACTGGTACTTATTTAATCGACCCCGAAAGGATGAGAGGCAAAGTTGACCTTGGCGGAATTTGAACTCAGAACGTAGCAGCAGACGAAATACCGCCCGGCGTGCTAAAGTTTCTGCCAGCTCAATATTGAACACAATGAGTAACGGAACATATCAATAGAGATTACCCCACCGATCCGTTATAGGAACCTGAAAATCTGTATGAGTTTTAGTAGACAATATAGCGGTGAGCATGAGATAATATACATTGTTCTTACGTGTATGAACATGACAATAGCAAAACAAATTCATTTTGTTTAGCAGCTACATCATTAGAATATTTAATTCATGTCAATTTCTATTTTAGGGCTGTATATCTAAATGCAACTGCTTTACATTTCACACCGTAGGGAAATGCCTATAGTAAGAGAAATAAATATATATTCATAGTATGTAAATCTAATTTTTGATGACGACGAACAAATACGAGGTAGTTTGTAAGTTATTTCCATAAGTAGATATAAACATAGATCCGTATAGTTTTTCTGAAAATAAGGAGCTAATGCATTGTTCAGTTATATTGCTATAAGCAAAAAAGAGCTGAGAGCTTTATGTAATTTCTGAAGTTCCTTGTGTGTGTATATATGTTATACAAGTTTTCTAATATTTGCAAGTATACAGAAAACTGAAACTTTATATATAAGATAAGGGAAAACATAAGATGACGAAGATTAAAGTTTCAACATTCCATTGATTCATCTCATTTTCTGTAACGACTTCAATGAATATTATGATATGCTGTAGCGAAGAAGCAATATATCTTGCGCGATCCAAGTATAGTGAGTTTGTATCATACTCAATCAAGAAAAGTAATGCCGCAAGGAAATGTTTATAATATCTGTAAATGGGTAATCCTCAGTGAAATTAATATACTTCAAAGTGACATTGACAAAATATCAATGAATAATGAAATATGTTCAATAGATTGAATGAAACTTCTTAACTTGGAGTGTTTCGGTGAACGTAATTAAATAAAGTGAAATTGTTCAAAAAGCAAATAATTCAGATGAAGGCGGAGACACTAATAAAGTGATATTGTAGTATCCAATACAAAATGTTTATGATACTGGGAGGCAATTGAGAGAAAAGACAAATTGTGAGAACAATTTTGAAGATAACGGGCACTAGTTAATCTACAACATCCATGATATATATATATATAACATTTTGTTTTATTCTTTATTCTATTGTAAAGTGTAACACAGCTCCGGAAAGAAAACACACCGTTGTCTATGTCTTACAGAATTAATCAATATTTATCAGTATTCTGAGTTCAAATCTCGATGGGGTTACATTTAAAAATGTTGACAGAATGATACATAAGAACAATCTAGTTAATGGATTCTGTTCATTATCAGCATATTTTCGTATGACACTACATAAGTAGTCAAAATGTAATTCTTAAACAGAGCAATCAAACAAGAGAGAATTATGGCCGGTGGCTAAATCTATTAAAATATTTAATGGTATATCTTCTACCAAATTTGACATGCGGCTGTAGATTGGCATTGTCATATATCACAAGACAGTTTAAACAAGAGTATATAATGGTCTCAATTAAATTTGCCATATTTTCCCCTCTGGGATTATTTAGCCAACTAACTAATGTAAATATCTATATATATACACCCCGATATCTCTATTGTTATGAATATCTACAGGATTCTGTCTCCGAAACTGTTTTCAACATGATTTAGTAATTATAATTTGAAAGTATCTAAGTATATGAAGATGTCGTGAACACAGCCCATTATTTCTATATTACTTGTCAGCATTACTGGTTTCAATTTATTAATCTGAAATATATTTAATATAGAATAATATTTCATAATAACTGTATAATTAAAATGCATAGAGGTTACTCAAAATTTTGGTTCAAGAATTCATAGTGAATCCATGACAACCCGTTAGGTTTAAAACATTTCGTTTCAATAAAATTTATTTCTTATTTATGCACATTTTATTTGTTCAATTGTTTTTGATGTCTTCTTCATCTATGTGAATATCATTTCACCTCATAAATATTTCGAACTCTTCCTATCATTAGTATTCTATGTAGTAAAAATTGTATATAAGCATGTCTCTCTCTCTCTATATATATATATATATGAGAATATTTGCATAACTGCACAGAGACACTCACATACAAGTTCATATCGTGAATATATATTCTAAGCATCCATAAACACATACATACATATATGTATGTATGTGTATGTGTACGCACACATCCGTACACATTCAAATACTCACAGACATATATCCCGCTGAACTTATATAGGGATGATTTTGATCACTTATAAACTTTAAAGTAACTAACTAACTACATATATATATATAGGTACACACACACACACACACCACACACATATATATATATATATTATATATATATATATATATATATATATATATATATATATATATATATATATATATATATATATATCATTATAAATAGAGGGAGAGAGACAGAAAGAAAGAAACAGAGAGAGGGACTATGTATATACGTATGTACAACTGCAAAAATATTTCGAAGCAAGACCTTTTAAAGAATATGTGATGTATATATCGTCACATGATGGCTTATAAAGATGAAATCATGAAATAGTAAAAAGTCCATCTAGCTAAATAATGATGGAATGAAATAAAATTCTTCTTCTCCTTCTTCTAATTTTTTTTTTCTTCTTCTTCTTCTTATCATTATTATTATAATTATTATTAGTAGTATTAGTAGTAGAAGGAGTAGCAATAGTAGCAGTAGTTCACTGAAATATACTTGCCTGCCTATTCATGTTTATACATGTGTGTGTGTACATATGTATAATATATACATATATATATATATGTATATATATATGCATATATATATAATATATATATATATATGCATATGCATATATATATATATATATATATATACATATATATATATATATGCATATACATATATACATATACCTATATATACCCATATATATATATATAAATATATATATACTTATATATACATGTACATATATATACATATATATATATATATACATACATACATACATACATACATATATATATATATATATATATGTATGTATGTGTGTATGTATGTATGTATGTATGTATGTACGTATGTATGTATATATGGAGAATTCTTCAATAAAGTTTGCTTGTTTGCAGACGACGAATTGGTGAATTTACTGTAGTATTGATTTCTAAATTAACTGAAAAAATACACGTACGACATGCACAGGCATACACACGCGCACACATCCGCACACATTCAGATACTCACAGATATATATCCCATTGAACTTGTATAGGGATGATTTTGTTCACTTATAAACTTTAAGGTAAATATGTTATACTTTCATTTACTTTCATGTAATGTTTCTGTATGTCTGTGTTTGTGTGTGCGCATTTGTATGTGTTTGTGTGAGTGTATATATCAATATGAATATATATATATAGACATACACACATGCACACATATATACATACTGGATTAATTTATCTATAAAATTCATCTTCGCTCCAATATACTGTTTTAATGTAGTTCCCAGTGAAATGTTAAGGGAAAAAAATGGAGTTTCTCTAATGAGATTTCTCCCCCAAATCTGTACATATGGTACACAAGGAGGAACATAGCCATTTTTATGTGCTGCGTATGATTTTGTAGTTATTACATCCTTTATACGTATATAATCAGGTATCATTGTCCTTTTATTCAACACATGGTGTTGCTTTGCCACACAAGAAGTACTAATAAAAACGGGATAATCTCATTTTACATTTCTTGCTTATATTTCGTTCACTTCACTTATATCGAGAAGCCGACACTAATATACTAGGCTTTTCTTCCTGGTAACAGCAGAGCTGGGATTTATGTAAATTTTCAGTGATTTTCTCTATTAATAGCAGAGTCTAAGTATTCAAAAATTACATTTGCTGATTGAATGTGTCAAATAGCTTCGACTAGTTATATAAGAGTGATCTTATGAATAGGAATTCTCATTGTTGCAGCATTTTTACAGTATTTTAATTTTTCAGAACAAATTCTATTCTGTCAAATATTTGTCTTGTAGCAGTTCAGCCATTTACAAACACGTGGAAATGCAATTTATAAGCCAATATCGAAGAATGAAGCTGACTACAACTGTTTAAAATAGGCTCGTTGAATATAATTGGCGGTGCGCCTTTAGATTTCTTTCGAATATTTTTGTGCAAAAAAAATTCCTTAATGATGTTCATTGACTGAAACTTAAATCAGTGAGTTTGAAGAGAAATCTGTAACTAATTTCCCAGTACTTTGTTCTCTATGATTTCGTATACTGTCTCCATAGTTATTAGTTTCCGCTAGCATTGTCTAACGTATGCTTTCGTTTTAACACACTTTTAAGACAAATAAGTAGGGCGGACGCAGATTTTTAAAACAGAATATGCAAGCATCTTTAACATGCAAATAAACATTCTGGCTAAAATTTGTATAAATTTTCATAATATTCAGATTTCCTTCTTTAACATTTACATACTTGCATATACTCACATACATAACACATATGCACATATGCACATATACACTTATACATGTATACATATATATATATATACATGTGTGTGTAGGTATGCATATGTATGTATTCGAGTTTATACATATATCAATCTACACGTGTGTACGATGGTAGATTCAATTACAAAATAAATAAATATTCATATCTAATCAGCTAAAATTATGCTATAACTTCTATATATATCAAATAAAATGTATGTATATCAATACAGAAATGTATTTTAATTTCACGAATGGATGTTAAATATATTCGTATGAATCTGTATCGGAGGGAAAACAGTAGATACAAGGTTGGTATGAATTTCAGACAATTGTCTTTCGTACATATTATTCATATTTATCATTAAAATAATGATTTAATGGTATAATGTATACACATAAATAACACCGTGCCATTTTAAATAAGATAATTAATATTGATATTATTGATCAGAAATTCCAATTACAAAAATTCAACAACACATTTCTAGAAAATTGAACGTGTTTTCTACGAACGAATAGTTAGTCTGCTGTGATACAAAAACTAGCGTATGAATTCGTTGATTTGATCATTAAACGCAAGGCTACAAGTTTTGGAAGCTGCATATTAAGAGTAGGAAAGGTACTTGCTTGCTGAAATAGGAATATTGAAAATACAGTCGAAATCGATATTTTGACAGTTATTTTCTTTCATTTTACGTTCACTTCCTCTCGGATTTTAAAATTATGCTGTGCGTTGGCGCAGGAGTGGCTTTGTGGTAAGTAGGGTTCAGTCCCACTGCATGGCACCTTGGGCAAGTGTCTTCTACTATAGCCTCGGTCCGACCAACGCCTTGTGAATGGATTTGGTAGACGGGAACTGAAAGAAGCCCGTCGTATATATGTCTATATATATATATATGCGTGTGTGTATTTGTGTGTCTGTGTTTGTCCCCCTAGCATTGCTTGACAGCCGATGCTGGTATGTTTATGTCCCCGTTACTTAGCGGTTCGGCAAATGAGACCGATAGAATAAGTACTGGGCTTACAAAAGAATAAGTCCTGGGGTCGAGTTGCTCGATTAAAGGCGGTGCTCCAGCATGGCTGCAGTCAAATGACTGAAACAAGTAAAAGAGTAAAAGAGAGTATTGAATTCCACCAGCTTGTCTAGATTCAGTAGTGTAGTTTATTTATCGATATCTCTTCCTTGTATTGGCTACCGCACATGGTGAGCAAACAGCATCAATATAATTATTCTGTGGAGTTATAACATATTACCGAAAACACTCATTTAGTATTTTCGCAACAGAAATCAAATAAGAGGCAAATACTCTCACATTCAAACAATATAAAGGCAAATTTCTGCGAGGGAAACTAGACGAAACCTTTAGTTCTGTATAACTAACAAGTAATGCTACTAGATTAGACATAGTGTGGGTCACATTTGATCGTAAACTGACTTCATTTGTATATATATATATGAGTGTGTGCGTGCGCGTGCGTAAGTGTGTGTGCGCGCGTGCGTGTGTGTGTGTGTGTGTGTGTGAATGTCTACAATATAACAGAGACGGAAATTGAAAAAGTTTCCGAGTATTTGCACCTACTACTACAACTACTACTACTAATACTACTACTACTTCACTTTGTACTTCTCTATCTTTTCTTTTCCTCTCTTCCCCACCTTGTTCTTATCGTAGTTTTTTTGGGTTTTTTTTTGTTAGTATGTGTACTATAAATGATGCGTCTACAATGCCAGTCCAGCTATAATTGATATTCTATAGGGTTTACAAATTGAACAGAAAAAATATAAATATATATTAGTGGGAAACGAAGAACTTATTAAATCTACTCCACACAGTCTTGTTATCATGACTATAGAGAAATTTCCCAGCTTTATCGATGAGAATCTATCATCCAGTAGGTTCTTGGTAGGAATCACGTAGATGCTTTTTCGAGGTTTTCTTTTTTCCCTCAACATGTTCTGTCACTGTGTAGTTGAGAGTAGCTTATGTCGCATTCGAGGTACATCGTTTAAAGAAGTCTTGCATAATTCACAATGCTAAATATTAACAAATATTTAACATTAGTAATAGCCTTAGCTGTTGCTGTTGCTTTTGTTGTATTATTGTTATTTATCTAATAATAGTTTAGATTTTATAAATGAAGCATCGTCTTCGATAATCCCTAACTAATCTCAGAATTTTTGAGGAGATCTCTTGCCTGAACGAATGTCAAATATTTAGATAATCGCTCATTTTCCTCCATTTCAAAATAATTTCAATAGCCAATACATGACCTAAGGAAATAATAATTTCCAGTTCAAATTGTACTAAAATTTATTTAATAGTTTAGTTTGATATCTTGTTGAACGTTATAGATTTCCAATAGACTATGCTTTGAGAAAGTAACATTTTATTCAGGTTTATGGTGCATTTAACTGTTATTCTTAATTCAACTATAAATTGTGGCGACAAATAATAATTGAAATTGATACAAATCCACCGGGAAATTCCACTTCAAATTAATTTACCATATAATTGTACCGTAATATGTATAATTAGAAAAAAATAATTGTACATATTTTATAATTAACATCGATGATAACAAGAGAGAAATAACGTCTATCGCTACTAAATATAAAATGAAATATAGAAAAAAACAAAGGTATCCTTGAAATTGTTTGAATGTGCGTGCGCGTGTGTGTAATTACCTACGGAACATGATTAAAAGCGAGCATTTATGGAAGTCAAGTATCATGCTTAATATTTAGCGTTGCAAAAATTAAAATACATCATTAAGCTACAGGAACTTCATCAGATACTGAAAACAATTACTAATAGCTTGTAGGTATTAATAGTAACCGAAGATGGATTATTTGATTTCTTCATTACTTAAGTGGAAGCTTTATAGTTTTATATATATATACTATGGAAACAAACTGTTACTTACGTAAATATATTTTGCTTCAATGGAAACATAAAATAAATGATTGAATAATTTCGTAGAAGTTATTAAATTTGGCGGCCAATACTATAAAAGGCCTACTTCTGTACATAAGATATTCGCTGACAGTAAGAGAACAGATACCGTTAATAAGACGTCATAATAAATGCATAATTTCTATCATTCTATCCCTCAAATTATTTAATGTAAAGAACCAAGTAATTTCATGGAGGATCCAATAAAGCAACGAACAACACTCATAAAATCGGCTACAAGGGGTATCCATTCTACCAGTTACGTTCGCTTTAGGATATACCGGGGATACGAACAGGAAATTATAAGTTACGCGATGCAGTATGCTGAAAGTACAATCTTATAAACAAGTTATATCTTAACAAAAGCTACTGTTTAATCTTTTAGTTTATCAGCAGTATCATTCTGTAATGCAAGAATACATTTAAACACGATCTAAATATACATAATGTTTTTTCTCACTTCCCGTTTAACAATAACCTAATGTTGTATGTTAATAGTAGTTATCAAAAGCTTAATATAAGAATACATTTATACTCCTAATTATTATTACACTTTTTTGTAACATCATTGATTTCATTGAACCACATGTTATTGAATGTGCAGAGACAAAACAAAAGCAGTTTATACTTAATCCCTTAAATGTGTCACAGAAAAAATATTATCAGAATCAGGTTTTTCTGGGTAAATCATATACAAGTGCTGTGTACCAGATATATATCAGTTGCTTAGAGATAACTATATTGAACATATTCATATATCTATGTAACATTCTAACTTTTCAAACTAACTGTTTTGAGTTTTATTCTCAATATCTCTACTTCTTATTTGTGTAGAATTTCTTGCAAAATTTCAAAGAATGCATGCGGCTCCCTGAAACAAACAATACTTCTTGGTAATTAATAACGACAACAAATACATTACACAAATAATCACAAACTCACAGAATTGTTATTTTTACACTTTTGTTTGTGCAGCATTTTGGTATTTCCTTTAGGTGTTATGACAAACTTTGAACCTTAATCATCTCTTGTTGGTAACAATTTCTGCCTTATGTACGGGGTATATGATTTATGCACTAGGCACATGATTTGTGTACGCGGCCTCATGTACAAGGCATATATCTTGTCATGGTTAAGAAACTACAGATTCCATTTTACATTAGTTAGTGCTACCAACAATACGTTTTTCGAAAGTATATGGAAGCCTCCTCCAGGCTTCGAACCACAGAGGTATATCAGTTATATCCTTATGCGTCTCTGGGGTTTCATTAAGCAAGGGTGAACTGTTTAATTTTTCCTACACCGACAAAGGCTACTTTATATCAATGAGGTTCATATAGGCAATGTTTTGAGACCTACTAAATTTATCTGCAAGAGAAAATCTAAGTAATTGCAGTTAGATCAATGCTTCTACGAACATCTCTTCCTGCTACATATGAAGGAAGTCTGTTACACAAATAGCAATACAATGAAAGAAGTATATATTTTATAATGACTTTGGGTATCTATAATGTTTACTGAGAAATCTTGCTTGCCAGGCTTGGTGTGTATTCGTACAGTTTACTTTGATAAAACGGACCAAAATATATTTTCTTCACTCGTGTCGTAATTTTAATGCACAAATGTATCGTATAATAAGGGATTTCATATATGTATGTATGTGTGTGTGTGTGAGGTTAAGATGGCATCATGTATTAAGTGTATTATTAATACTCAATCTCAAGCATTTTCGAAATTTGATGTAGCATTTATGATTTTTCTATAAACATTAATGTATAAGTTAATGTACATTGATTACAACTGACACCTTAATATAACAACAAAGCAGACATAATAATAATAATAAAAACAACAACAACAACAACAACAATAATAGTAACACCAGCCACGCTTTCCAGAAATACTAGGTGCACGAATCCAATAACAAAATAACTGCTGTATTGAGGACAAGGATTTTGAGATTACTATTTGCTTGTTAAACATCTTCCAGGATACTTAACTTCTAAGTATCGTTTTATACTTTGTGTAAAGAGACGTTGTGAGACATTTAAAAACACATTTCACGGATTTAACTGGAGCTATTAGCATAGAGAGCTCTGAGAAGTAAAATTTAATAGTAATAATCATTTCTACTAAAGGCACACAGACTGAAATTTTGGGGAAGGCGTAAGTCGATTACATTGAACCTAGTACTTAATTTCTCGATCTTGAAAGGAGGAAAGGGAAAGTCGACCTCGCCTGAATATGAACTCAGCGCGTAATGACGGACGAAATGGCGCTATGCGCTTCGCCCGGCGTGTATGTAAATTAGTCTTCCAGCTCGCCACCTTGATAATAATAATAATAAAATTAATAATAATAATAATAATAATAATAATAATATAGTTCTTTTAACAATGTTTATGATTATTACTAGCTAGATAGTGTCACTATATTATTTTCCACAGACTTTTCAATAATATATAAAGTAAATATATTTTTTACGAGAATCCAGACGGAAATTCCAATACTATATAAGTTGTAAGTACATTCAAACATACTCGATATAACTACAATGCCTGGGGTTGAATGTCGCGTCTCACTCGTAATATTATCACATTGAAATTTCGATTTTGTCTCACTCGCAATCATTTCTCTATCCTCGACCTTGTTATTGAACTGAATGTCAACAGCTAACATGACCATCGGAAACGATTGCCGCTTTGCTGGCACTTGACCAGATAGAAATAGTTGTGAACTCTCATGAAATTCTCATCTTATTTTCTTAATTCTGGAAGAAAACTTCGGAGAATACAGTTCTTGATTCATTTTCTTTGCAAAAAGAAAAACAGTAATCCATGCTCGAGTGCTTTCGTCCATCGGTCTTACTGATCAAGTCTAACTCGGTCACTAATCTAAAGCAACATTACCAGCAATTTTTATATAACCATCTTGAAAAGTCAAAACACTAAAATTATATCAGTCAACCTTTACAAAAACAATATTTTCCAGCTTAATTTAAATGAACTGTTTTGTAGACACGTTAATCAGGTGACATTTTTTAATGAAACTTTATATTGTCCTTGTAAATAATCAATTCTCAATGGGTAGTACGTTAAATAGCACTTTCTTATTCTATATTTTCAGAATTTATCTCCACTTATTGTTAACAACATAAAGTAATATTACATTTTAATCGAATTTAAAATTTTAAAAACAAAACACGCCACATTCCCGTTGTGTGACTATAACAATTCATCGATCGTTGTCACACATTCTTGCAGCTATGAAGCGACGGCGATGGCATGAGTTTTATATCACGTCTCATTGTGGTCACTACTATAAAATACCTCGCCCTCCACATTATAATCTAACTGCTATGCCTCCTTTGAAAATCGATCACAAGCAGAGAACTGCAGATCAATCATTCTAAGTATCAAAGGGAAACCATGATGCAGAGTGATTATATCACGCTGTTCATTCCATGTATGTTAGCTAGCAGAACATGAACACCTCTGCATGGGTGATAACTGCAAGCTGATCTCCTATGCAAAGGTTCATAAACGTTCCTCATAACATAGAACAAAGTAATCTGTACATTGTTCCGGTATCTGATCGAAGTGACAGATCAATGACCAATATTATTTTTTTTCTTTTATATTATTTCTTAGTTTAGTATACCTGAAACGGAGGTCATGTCAACAATATACGTCAAACAGGTGTACAGGGCCGTCAGTCTAGCAGGAAATTCTGGTTGACAGAGGAATATCAATCCCACAAATGATATTTTACCCTTCCAAAATACGAATAATCAATTGAGCTCCAATCTTAACGCTTTCTTTCTCTTCCTCTGGGTAGCTACAGAATCAATTTTTCCAGCAGTAAAAGTTTGGCTCATGCAGTAAATGTAATTTGCAGTATAAATATCCTCGATGGTAACGCGGTTTCTTTTTATTGCTGACATTTTTATTGTTAATACTTCAGATTTAATGCTCCGGCTGCTGCTGATATGTTGCTCCTGTTACTTTTAATTTGATCGTCGCTGTCACTACAGCAGAAGTTGTTGCTGCTACCATATCAGGAGCACCAATTCCCTACGAAAACGCACAACATTATATCATTAATACCATCTTCACTATGCTATACAAGGAAAAGAATAAGAGCGTTCGAACATTGTTGTATAAATAGAAATAAATTAAAAAATTAGTAACTTTGATAATAATTTCTTTTTAAATATGCAGAAGGCGAGTTTTGTAACAGAGACAGCACATTATTGTTCATTGCTGATATTCCATTGTTGCTAGAATGATCTAAATTAAGTGAACGTTGCAACTTTCATTGCCTAAGTATATGGTATCTTAAATAAAGTATCTCGGAACAGTATTTAAATATATAATTTATTCAGCAAGATATATTGGTGAAGTCAATAGTGAAATATATTGATCTTTCGTATACATACAATCAACTTTACAAATTTAGAGAATTTCAAATTTAACAGTATATAATCATTTATATAAATAATAATATAAAAACGAAATTATTATAGAAATAATGTGTACAGATTGACAGAATTGGTATCAATTACAGCTGATACTTATTTCAAAAGAATATATATAAAAATTCAAATGTAGATTTAGGCAATTTGATCACAAAAATCTTAGCAACTCTCATTGTTTTTTTTTTTTCCAACTATTATTGTACATATTTCCATTGAAGAAAATCACATTCATGGCGGCGTTTAAACTAGAGACAAATCCATAGGCGTCAAGAGAGTGAAATTATTGTTTGATTAATAGCTTGACAATTGGAAACACAGTTTACTGTGTTAACCAATCAAGTGGTTTTCAGGCCTAATCAGGTTCAAAAACTGTTTTTCAACCTGTTCAAATTCAGAAGAGAATTTCTATCAAAATAATCAGAATAGACACCACTGAGCGATTTATTACTATAATAATAATATTAATAATAATAATAATAATAATAATAATAATAATAATAATAATAAATAATAATAATAATAATAATAAAAATAATAAAAATAATAATGATAATAATAATAATAATAATAATATGCGAAGAATGATGTGGAGGAAAATAAACGTCAAACCTCGGAGCACTTCAACTAGAAGCAGTATTTAATGATTTGCCGTTTGTTGTGATTGTGTTATAGTTGTTGTTCTTGCCCGTTTGAATATTTTATCTTGACATTAATGTTGATGTCGTTTTTCTTCTTATAAATGAAATACGTTGTATTAACTGTATTCACTTAGAAATAATCCCTTTTGATGTTTTGTGGGGAAGTTTTCTGGAAAGCCTTCTCTGCTAATTAGTTAGCCGTGGCAGTTCAATTTATTATTGATTTAATTTCTATGTAACACCATTGACTTCAAAAGGCAGAAAGGACGTCGACGACGACGACGACGACGGCTAAGAGGAAGAGGAAGGAGAAGAAGAGGAAGAAGAAGAAGAAGAAGAAGAAGGAGAAGAAGAAGAAGAAGAAGAGGAGGAGGAAGGAGAAGTGGATTTCGACGATGAGGCGGGCTTACGCGATCTTGGATGTTGATGACGAAGAGGAAGGGGATAGGAATAACGCGAATGGTGGACGATATAGGGGATGTTGTGAATTATTATTTTTCACATTCTTCTTCTTCTTTTTCTTCTTCTTCTTCTTACTATACTTATTATTACTATTATTCTTATTATTACTATTATTATTATTATTATTATTATTATTATTATTATTATTATTATTACCATCATCATCGTCATCATCGATTTTGAGAACAACAACAACGGTGATGATATTTGTTGCAGTGTTGATGATAGTGATGATAATAATGTTAATGATGATAATTATTTCAACGAAAGATCGAAAAATATAGACATTAATGAATCAAGTAAAACGAAGCCATATATAAATTCGAGTGAAGCTTTAGTAATAACTAAAGTTAACTCGTTGCACTGGAGAAAGCCGAAGAATGTACCTTCTAATTAACACAAGCATGTTATAAAATTAGCTCCGTTCAGATTCAGCATCAAACTGGTGCCAACAAGAGATGATTAAGATGGCAAAGTTTCTCATAATAACACTTACAACAAGAAAATACCAAGAAGCTGCTCAAACAAACAAAAAGAAAAAATATTATTATTAATATTATTATTATTATTATTACTATTTTTATTATCATTTTTATTATTATCATTATTAACATTATTATCATTATTATTATTATTATTATTATTATTATTATTATTATTATTATTATCATTACTATCTTTATTATTATCATTTTTATTATTATTATCATTATTATCATTATTATTATTATCATTATTATCATTATTATTATTATTATTATTATCATCATTATTATTATTATCATTATTATTATTATATTATATTATTATTATTATTATTATTATTATTATTATTATTATTGTCATTAGCAGCAACAGCACTGGCCGTAGTATATTATTTGACACTATATTAATAATGCATTAGGAACAACGTAAAAAGTTTTTGTTATTATACTATAATCAATTGCCCTTGTGGCAATAAAATACGACATTATAGCATAATCAATTTTGTGATGAATATAAAAATAATGATAACAAGCATTTCTATCTTTCATACAAGGCCACAAATATGTCTTTAGTGCGGAGGCGTGGAACGGACACGAATATATAACTTGTTCTTGTATACTAGGCCTGGGAGCATGAACATAAATTGGATGGACGATAAGGTTTTAACTTAGAGTTTCACAGAAAGTAAGTAAAGGAGATTTTATTTATACATCAGATTTGATGATGGTGTCGTTAATGATGATTTATGATATAGGTTACTTCGCATAATTTTTGTTGGGGTGTGAAGTCGTCATTTTCCGTACGGAGTCGAAATGTGAATCAATGGAAGCGTAAGGTGAAACGGCGAATGGAATATGATAATGTTGTGAACTGAGAACGTAAAACGTTCTACTTACTACTCAGAAAGAAAAACTTGGCTCCATACAACCGATTATTTTGATTGCAATCACTCACTTTTATGATGTTAAGCAAACATAATTGTTTCTAATTTATGCATGGGTTGTGATATTTGATATAGTTGAATCGTTGATTATATAATCTTTTCTGCTTCAATGCTACTTTAATTTATCAATTCGAAAGGTCTGAAGGATAATGTATCCCAGTTGGATTTGAACTCAGGACGCAAAGAGCCAATTTGAATACCGCAAGCATTTTGACCGAGTCTTTAACGACTCAACGAATCCACCATGCTAATTGTTCCTTAGGCACGAGGTTATAAATTTGGAAAGTGGTTATCGACTATAGAGATTTAGTATTTGATCGGTATTTTATCATATCTATCAAGTATCGATGAAGGGAAAATTTGATCTTAGCAAGCAGACTAAACTACGAATAAAATTCTCAAAGATGATCTTTCGTTCAGATGTTGCATATTTATATATTAACAGATGGGTGTAATCTAGTGATGATCTGGGTCTTACTTCTAACAAGTAGAAATTGAGAACACGCTCCGGACAAGAGATAATAACCTTTAGTGAAGTGAAATTTTGTAAACAGAACGGACAATCATGAAGATCCAGACTCCACAGATTCCGTTTACGTTGACACAGAGCTCTAATACGGTTATATCGTAATGATAAATTTAGACTAATATCGCATAAGTAATGAGCAGTTCCGGCATTAAACTATGGAAATGTATTCTAATTAGAATTGAAAACTCTTTAAGATAACTCTCTGAGGAATCTTTAACGTTTAACTATGGTACGAATATTTAATAATAATGTGTAATAGAATATTTTAACATAATTAACCGGAAAATCATCATATGATAACATAGCATGTACGGATGTTTGTTTAACATTGAAATAGAAGCGTCAGTAAATGGTTAGTTGAACTGCTAAAAATAGCAGCTAAATTTCCGTTAAACAAATCTGTAAACTTGTAAATAAACAAATGGTATGACGTGCCCTGGGTTCATTATTCATTATTCTGAAATATTGATCATAAGTTTACACAGTGAAGATAGAGCTGATTTTAAACAGTAGCATGAACTGGAATACAAATAAAAGAGAAACGATCAGATTTATACCTATTAAGTTAGATACCATATTAATTTGATTTAAATTCAAAATTCATTAGAAAAAAACAACATAGTTCTAATTAGAATAATTTATGGCGATTTGTGCAGTTTTAGTATTGAATTCAAATCATCATAGAGGAAAATTTACTTTCCATAGTAAAATAACTTACTCAGATATAAATACACCTGGTATTCGCTAACATATAAGGAAATTTCAAATCAGCATTACTTTCACGGCTTCTTACAATTTGGAAAAGAATTGCTGTAGTATCGTTGAGTTAAATTGAATTATTAAATTGACTGTAACAATTTGGGTAACTGTAATTGTATAAACGACAGCAGAAATATAACTGATGTATTAAATTGATTAGACCTCACTACATGAAATCAATGTTATGGAAATTATAGTTAATGTAGGGAAAATTCAAGAAACGGGTAGAATTCTAAGATCAAAAGACTGGTACATAACACTGGTATCTTCAGATGTCAGAATATTTTACAATGAATTATCCTTTACAATTCCAATATCAATCTTTAGGAGTGGCTGCGTGGTAAGTAGCTTCCTTACCAACCACATGGTTCTGGGTTCAGCCCCACTGCGTGACACCTTGGGCAAGAGTCTTCTACTATAGCCTCAAGTCGACCAAAGCCTTGTGACTGGACTTGGTAGACAGAAACTGAAAGAGGTCCGTCGTGTATATGTATGTATATATATATATATATGTATATATATATATATATATATATATATGTATGTATCTGTGTATGTATGTATGTATGTATGTGTATCTGTTTGTGTTTCCGAGTTTGTCCCCCAACATCGCTTGATAACCGATGCTGGTGTGTTTACGTCCCAGTAACTTAGCGGTTCGGCAAAAGGGACCGATATAATAAGTACTAGGCTTACAAAGAAAAAAGTCCCGGGGTCGATTTGCTCGACCAAAGGCGGTACTCCAGCATGCCCTCAGTCAAATGACTGAAGCAAGTAAAACAGTATACTGTATTATAAATGTGGTAAGCTGGCAGAAAAGTTACACAGCACCAGACATGATGCTTAGCAACCTTGTTTCGACTTTACGTTCTCAGTTCCAACGCCGCTGGGGTAAAGTTTGTCTTTCATCCCTATCACTTGTTCCTTGGGAGGGATGTTGATGTAATTGGGAACGGTTATTGATGTAATTGATTTATTCATCTCTTGAAATTGTCAGCATGTGCCAAATTTGAAACCAATATATTTTGTTTTGTGATTTACTCAAATACTTTCCACTTAAGGTAATGACATTGGGAACAGGATGACATTTTACTTAGAAATCTTTCCTCGTAACCACGTCGATTTAGCCGCGATTTTACAGAGAAATTTGTTAAGTGCCTTATAGAAATGTCGACGGTTGGAAGAGGCATAGTACATGGAAGCTACTGAACTGAAACTATACAAACCTTCTCCACTCTCTCCACCTTTCTTTACATATATATATATATATATATATATATATATATATATATGTATACTCTTTTACTTGTTTCAGTCATTTGACAGCGGCCATGCTGGAGCACCGCCTTTAGTCGAGCAAATCGACCCCGGGACTTATTCCTTGTAAGCCCAGTACTTATTCTATCGCTAAGTGACGGGGACGTAAACACACCAGCATCGGTTGTCAAGCAATGCTAGGGGGACAAAGACAGACACACAAACACACACATGCATATATATATATATATATATATATATATATATATACATATATACGACAGGCCTCTTTCAGTTTCCATCTACCAAATCCACTCACAAGGCATTGGTCGGCCCGGGGCTATAGCAGAAGACACTTGCCCAAGATGCCACGCAGTGGGACTGAACCCGGATCCATGTGGTTGGTTAGCAAGCTACATACCACACAGCCACTCCTGCGCCTATATATATATATATATATATATATATATATTATATATATATATATAAATTGCACGTACAAACATATATACACAAAGGCATGTGTATGTGGTGTGTGAGAGTGTGTTTGTGTGCGCGCGCAGAACTTGTGCGTATGCTTCTCTGTATAATGGGAAAGTATGTACAGAAGCTGACTGAATATTATGAACGATGTCACTTAAATTAGTTGTCCATATTCGACTTATAGATTCCCCTTTATCTCCCACTCTCGCCTTTAAATATGCACAGAAATTGCGATTGGTCCGATGGAAACCGGTAACTAATGTAGTTGTTGTTCACTTATTGAGATAAAAAAATAATGAAAATAAAATAGATAACCGTGAATCAATCAAAGCTGAAATGTAGAACCGATTCTCAAAAGGATTAATTTTTGTTTTACAGCACTCGCAAAAAGTGAAATATTGATTATATATCAGGTCAAATATTCCACCTACTCAAAATCCTGCCCAAGGATTTAAAGAAAATTGCATACATTTTGTATGTAGCTATTAATTTAGCTATAAAAACGAAACGATTTGAAAATCTGTCCATCAGTATATTTTCTCTAGTCATTTCCCTATATTTCAATATTTCTGCAGTGTAAAATAGTAAACACTCATCAAAATTACAATTAAAATGACAATAATTCACTATCAAAAGGGAAAAGAAAGTCAGCGAAAATACAAACAACTAAATCATCTGTGTTTTAGCCACGCATTTATCAAACGTGATTATATAACAAGATGAGAGATTTGCTTGTATTTCTAGCTACATTATGATATACGCAAGTGAATTAAGAAGCATTACGCTTCGTTGTCTGACAAGAGACAGCACTTAACTTCTGTCAAGACTACTTAATAAATACTGTATATATTTGTCATTAGTTTATTAGCCGCATTTTTACTATCGCTAAATATCATACACAAATTTTACTAGAGCTACAAAAAAAAAGCCTGATAAGTGATAGGATTGGAAGGAGGAGAGGAGTGGAAATAATTGTTTGATTAGTGATTATAGCACATATTTTTGCTTATAAAGTTGTAAGTGATCTCAGCTTTTTACTTGATATAAATGCTGGCTGTTTCTGGAATTTTTAAAAGTTTTATTGCTTTTTTTGGTATTAGTCACGTGTATCATGCCCAATATCTGGGTTCATGTGGTCAATAAAAGAAATCATTATTTTATTAAAGAAAAGATAATTATTAATCTTATCGATCAATTGGCAAAATCGTTAGAGCATCCGACAATGCCCTGTGGTACACATTACTCTCTCTCTCTGTTTTCAAATTCAGAGCTCGGGTTCCGCCGAAGTTAAAATAGCCTTTCATCCTTTCAGTATCGATAAATTAAAGTAACACTCAATGACTGCAGTCGATGATATCGACTGGCGGTTCCCACAATTTTAGCCTTGGTACCTATAATAGAAACTATTATAATAAAAAATGTAATTAGTAATATTTTTTTGTTCTTTTAAGGCCGGTGCTGGCAGAATCGTTAGCATCCTGGACGAAATATTTGCGGCATTTCGTCCGTCTTTATGTTGCAAGGTCAAATTCCGCAGATAGTGATTTGCATTTCATGTTTCCAGGATCACTAACATGAGTGCCAATTGCGCATTTGTAATCAACTTTCTGACACTTCGAAATTCCAGACCACGTACCCCCCCTCCAAATAAAAGACAACACTGTTAATATTTCATGATTGTTACGGAGGAATTCATACAGCACCCAAAAGAAGCTTTGCAGTATTTAAGCTCCATCACTTTAATTTTCAAATTTAGAACGCAGTCAAGGACGTGTTCACATTTTATTCCAATAATTAAAATGACACCTTAATCGACTATAAATTCTCGATCAAATGTGTAGTCTTATGCAATGTAAAAATCTCATCAACATTACTAATATTGTTGTTGCTGATGTTGTTGCTGCTGCTGCTATTGCTGTTGAGAGAGCAGTACACGCCATGAAATTGTCTCTGGGGTAAAATATACGAAGCTCAATACATCCATCATGACTACATGTATCACAACCGTATGTGTGGGACATGCATCACAACCGTATGTGCGTGACATGGCGATCTTATATCAAGATAGACAGCAGATAACCTTGCAGGTGAGGCCCACTTATAATTTCTTCAAGTTGAGTGGCCCATCCTGCTCAAAAGATCTTAGAACAGAGATTTTTTTAAGGATGTTGAACAAAACACCCATGTTTCTAGATGTGAAATATTGAAACCTCACGAATTCCTCTTAGCATATGACTATGATGCTCCTTAACCACTCCTGCTCGTGATTAGAGATGGACATATCGTCAGCCACTCAAATGGTTATGGTTTTGCTGCTACAATAATTTTGGTGTCCGATATATAAATAGCAGGATTCAACCAGTGTCAGTTCTAACGATCATACCTTCCGTTTATGAATTTCCCAAGTTATGAAACATAATAAATATGTTCATTTATGTAGTTGCATATATGTTGTTAAAAGTTTTACTTGAAAATCATGTCATTTAAAGCGAAACAAAACCAATGAAATACAGAACCAAAAAAAAAACAAAAATTAGACAATCCCGGCGTAACTAAAAGTGAAGTAATTCACTTCATCTCATTCAAATTAATATTGGCATTTAAAAATAATGCCTTTTCTCATGAAGATTACATTGGTTTCGTGTATGTCAGACTATAATCTCATCATTTGTATTTTAGTTCGATCACTGACACTTCCTCTTTCGCTATTATTCTTGACGTGTTTATTTCAGATTTTTAAAATACATTCTGTTACTCTCGCTTGATTTAGCATGACTGGAGCGTCTGTGTATGCGTGTTTGGTGGACTATAAGTTACGTTCCCTAAATATGCAAGTGTGCGTGAGTATATACGTATGCGTAATGATTATGCGAATATTGACGTACGAATTAAAGTTTTCATATACATACTCACATAAGTGGTCATGATGTGCGTATATTTCTCTCTCTCTCTCTCTCCCCTTCCCGCCCTATACTTCTCTATCGCCCTCTACTTCTCTATCTCCCTGTATATCTGTATTTCCCCCCTCTCTCTTCTTCTCTACATATATATCACTATCTCTCCCTCTGTCCTTTTCTGTCTCACTTCGTCCTTGTATCTTCCTCCCAACCTCCTCTCTCTCCCCCTCCTCCTCCTCCTCCTCTCTCTCTCTCTCTGTTGATTAGTAAACTTACGAATTGCATTCTTTATAAATACAACCTGATAAATATTTTAAAGGAACGTGCACAAAACTTCGCAAGTTTAAACTAAATTGTAACGAAAGGATTACAAATATTTTCGTGACTAACTTAGTTTGGTTAACAGTAAAAATTCCTAACAGAAAGAAGAAATGGTCATTAAATCACCAGCAGTCTCAATGAGTCTATGCTCCTCACTACTTCACAATTGCGCGACGAAAAATCTGACACATCATGAAATATAATATGCAGTCAGTTTAGTAGTCTGTGCTAGCTAACTAACGTGTTCCTTCCAGTGTAGTCTTTGGGATTTAAACATGCATTGCTTCCTTACACAATGCTTCAAAAAATTACATGTACATACCTAATGGGTTTGCTTATACACATTATTGTACTGTATAATGATATGCATAAACACATATACTATGTAATTGCGTGTCATGCATTGGCTCTAATAGATGTGACGCATGCTGTTATGAAAAGACAGATGTAAAGTGACTTCTGGACTTCTGGAATAATTGCGTATTATTCTTCACCAAACATCATTCCGAAATCTCATGTAACTAATCTGTTTTCATCTGAAGTCACAAAGCAAAATACCTTGTCGTAAATATCACGAAAGAAAATCTTAGAAATTTTGCTCTGCTAGCTAGCAATCTGATTCTGACACATCGTGACTGCATGAAAGTTTAACAAACACAAATGAGAACAATATTAGCCCTTTCTTTTCAATTCCTTTATGCGTATACAGGAAAATAATATCACTGTTGCTAGAACCAACGTGCTATTCGAATACAATGCAATCTCATATAACTTCTTCGCAAAGGTAAATATATAACATATGATATAATATATTATAAAATATGTATGTATGTATGTGTGCGTGTTCTTTTGTGTGAGTAAGAGTGTAACACTTTCTAAAAATGGGTCAAATTGAAAAGTTTTGTTTCTTGTAATAGCTAAAACATCTCTTTCTCTCTCTCTCTCTCTCTCTTTGTGTGACTCTCTCTTATTTACTTATATGTGCCTGTGTACATGTATCTTTTTAAGTATGTGTATATGTATGTGCACATAAAATCAGGTATTTCTCACGTCTACAAAAGTGAGAATTTACACTAATCTGTCTATGAACACATATAAATATATGCATACTAAAATGTCAACACAAAACTTGAGTAAACACCATAAAACATCACCATGTACAAATAATCAGGAAAAATAAACAACTTTTTTTGAGAGCAAAAACAACTATAAAAACTAAAATTGAAGTGTTTATCTCTTTTCTCAACATCATAGGTGCTCCCCAAAAATATATTTAAAATCAATGATTCATTCACAACCTAAATATGGCAAGAACTTTCCAAACATTCTGCAATGCGACACTGATGGGTAATAAAAACGCTTGCATGAAGCAAAAAAAATTACATTTATCCTTCATGGAATCCGTTTAGAAATATTGCAGGAGACAATCCAGCACTCCAAATCATACAGAAGAGTGCATAGAGTTCCTTTCTCAAAACGATCAATTAAGTAATATCTACGCTGCGTGGACGGCCGTATACCACGCACACACACACACACACGCACGCACGCACACACACTCACACACACACACACACACACACACACACACATACACACACACACACACACACACACACACACATATATATATAAATGTGTGGATAGAAATTGATGCATTATTTCTTGTCGGTCGTGTTAGTTAAGAGTCCAAACATATGATTTTGTATCGATTTGTATTCACCGGAATATTCTCCTGATCAGGAGAATGAAACTGGTGTGTTACTTATATCCTATATTTCACGATAAGGTATATGATATAACGCAACAACTTTCTAACATCAAAATTGCAGTCGAGATTGAACACAATTTTTTTTTAAATTCTGAAATTTATGTGTCATATCGGCCAGACAGCGTTATTGTGGAGAAAAATATGAGTGATTATGGAGGTTTTATAGAAGTTTAGACTGCTATTTCAGAGCATATAAGGGTTTCTGTAACCGTTTCCGTTGTAATTATGATTTCATCATAATTATAAACACTCTCTCTTTATATGTATATATATATATATTACGGAGATGTACTTGCATAGCAAGTGACTTGGTTGGAAAACGTCTACTGAAACAAAAAGAATTGCAGGGTAGGTGTTTATAAGCCGTTTAAAGAACACGTCGCGGTTTCAAACAGTCGAAAATATTTTGACATGAATTAAATTTAAGTGTTGTAGTGAATCAAATGGTATTTGTGTGGGTTTTTTTTAAGTGGCGTATATAAACTCTCTACATTGCAGCTTATACACACGCACACACGCACTCACCCACGCACAAATATATAGGTCCAGGAGTGGGTGTTTGGTAAGCACCTTGCTCAGCAACCACATAGTTCTGGGCTCAGTCCCACTGCGGGGCACCTTGAACAAGTGTCTTCTACTATAGCCTCGGGCCTACCAAAGTCTTGTACGTGGATTTGGTAGACGGGAACTGAACGAAGCCGGTTGTATGTATATGCATGTATCCTTCTTCCCTTCTTTCCTGAGCGTCCAATAATACTTTATTTGTTCCACATCCTTGCGTTGTTGTCTTTTTGTTTTCTTGTTTGAATTATCTTTATATATATATATATGTGTGTGTGTGTGTGTGTGTGTGTGTGTGTGTGTGTGTGTGTGTGTGTATGTGCGTGTGTGTGTATGCGTGTGTGTATGTGTGTGTGTATGTGTGTATGTGTGTGTGTCTGTGTTTGTTCCCCCGACATCGCTTGACAAACAATAGTGGATTGTTTACGTTCCCGTAACTTAGCGGTCCAGAAGACGAGACTGATAGAATAAGTAGTAGGCTTAAAAAGAATCAGTCCTGGGGTCGATGTGCTCGACTAATTGCGGTGCCCCAGCATTGCCATATTCAAATGACTGAAACAAGTAACAGATTAAAGGAATAGAAGAGAGAATATAATTAAAATAAACGGAGAAATATATGCAACACGAAAAAAACAACAACGCGGGAATGTGGTATATGCAAAGTATTAATGAGATGGAGCGAAACTGCGCCTTCGGAAACAGGAGACCAAGAAAAGAGTGATAAACAGTGACCTAAATAATAATAACAGCATCGAAAAATCTCAGTTTTCCAATGTATTCGTTAATTTCCGTAATAGTTTTTTTCTTTCTTTGTGCTTCAAAGAAAGCAGACATTGAAAGAGAAGAGAAAGTGAAAACGTGACATTTGCTTTGAAATGCGAACAGAAACTGAAAGAGAGGAGATAGTGAAAGATGTATGCACGTGTATATGAATTGGACTTTGTGTGTGTGTTTGTTTGTGTGCGTATGTGCAAGTGCGCGAGACAGAAGGAGAGAGAATGTGAGTGAGTGAAGGCGAGTGAATGATAAATCTTGCGTCAAACCTTTATTGACATTTTTCAATATGTTTTTATTCCTGCATCCTTCAAATCTTTCCTTAGCGTTGTGAAACACTCTTTGAAGCATTTCAGGAGTTTGTCCCTTCATTACTAACTGAATGTGTTCTTTAAAATCAGCTAAACGATTGCCCCACTTGGAGATGGAGGTAAAGACAATGATTGCTACCAAATTGAAAAAGGATTTCATGGACAAATAGAGGGATCCTATAAGAATGAAAATAAAATTATAAACAAAATTCAAATTTGTACACTTGTAAAACATATTAAACATGATAACCTTCAATAAAAGTGAGTTTTAAAAAAATGCATGCGACTAAACGGGGGAAGGAACACATGGTGGGAGGTAATTGCACGAGAATATGAAAGATGCGAGGAATTTTATTAATCACTTCAATGTTAAGCAAGTAGGACAGTGTTCCATCTTTAATGTAAATGAAATGAAAATGTGACGCAGCATCATGAGACACCTTGTATCTTCAACGAGTTTTCTACCATTATTCGATAAAACATGCGTTGAAGAGTTTTTGCATTTGGTCAGCAAAGAGAGATATTTTGAGGAATTTTTTCGTATACATTTCAGGACGTAGAAACACGTTTTTCTACTATCAAGTTATATGCGATAACAAAAGAGAGCCAATACTAAAGCGTGCTGAAATTCTGTATCTATAACTTACTAAATCTCTCTCTTCCCATATCATTCTCCCTGTCTCTCTCTTTCTCTCTTTGCACACATACACACTCACACAAATGCATACGCATCCACTCACATATGTATACATATGTATAATATACATACATATATATATATATGGGTGTGTGTCTGCGTGTTTATATATATATATATATATATATATACATTCATATATATATATATATATATATATATATAGATATATAGATATACATATATATATATATATATATATATATATATATACATATATATACATATATATACACACACACACATATATATATATAAACACACTCACATATATGTATGTGTGTATATCTATGTGTGTGTGTGTATGTGTGTGGTGTGTTTATGTGTGTGTGTGAATGATAACGGTAGATGCGAAAAATAAATGGCTTCTATTGATTCATATTTATGTTTACTGATACTTGTACATGTTGCATTGATTTGTATTGTATATTATCCCCTTTTTGCTTCGAAGAATGCGATGTCTTTGAAAGTCTCTAAGATTGGTGGGGTCGATGCAGTTGATGTGCAGGTTTGCAATAATGTCGTTCTTCTAACCTAAGGGATGTTGGTTTGTGAGCGTATTTGATGCTGCGTTTTTTTTTTTGTATTCTACTTTCCACGGAAATTCCTTCACCAGTGATTATATTTTATGGAGAGCTATTATTAATTCAATTGTTATACCATACTTCTGAATAACAAGTAATTGCCCATATGATCTGATGTCACACACACGCACAAACACGCTGAAATGTATAGTAAGTGGATAATTGTATATGTTCCGGAGTGCAAGCATGTGCATGCATGTATATATATATGTACGTACGGATTTTTGTTGGCAATTACGTACACCTTTCGAATTTCTCTACGTCAATATACCTAGCATGCACGTGTATGTGAGTGTTTAAAATTGCATTGTTTTCTTACCATATGAAACGTGAAACAATTTTAATACAAAGCGATCAACATGAAAAATATGGTGTACTTTCGTTCTGTTTTGTAATTATCATTGTTACACACATGCACACACAGTCACATACAGAGAAGTACATATATATACAGAAACAAAGATAGACAGACAGACAGTGAGACAGACAGACAAACAGACATACAGATAGATAGATAGATAGATAGATAGATAGACAGACAGACAGACAGACAGACAGACAGACAAACAGACAGAGAGACAGACAGATAGATATATAACAGATAGACAGACAAATAGATAGACAGACAGACAGACAGACAGACAGACAGACAGACAGATAGATAGATAGATATAGATAGATAGATAGATAGATAGATAGATAGATAGATAGATATATAGATAGGTTTCTTTAGTAGCCACACAGATCTGAATAGAGACGGGACAAATTACAAAGTAGAGCTTTTCTTTTTGGGGAGAACGAGAAAATAATGTGGGGTAGGTTTTCGATCAAAAGGGATCGTAAAAAGGAAAGAGAAAAAACGATAAAGAGGGAACGTGTATCACAGAAATGTCATAATATAAAGTGTCAAGGGGAAGCAGATAAGGTTTATCCGTGGAAAGAAAAGCCTATGGAAAAGACCACGGTAGCCGCGGTCAAAAATATCACATGTTAACACATTTATTTGCAAGTAAGCAACTCTCAGTTTTAGATAGATAGATAGATAGATAGATAGATAGATAGATAGATAGATAGATAGATAGATAGATAGATAGATAGATAGATAGATCGATTACACGTAGAAATATACATATGCGTGAATATGGAGGTGGCATTTAATTAAACGTTAAATGAAGAGATCTTATTCCACCAAAGGATTCTTTCGCATTAGCTGTGAACTAACTATACATATGGTCGAATTCTGTGCAATCACTCATATGCCTATTTGACCAGCGGGACAAATTTAATAAAATACTGGCTCATAAATGTATTTTCTATATAACTAACACCTAAATATGCACATTTTAGACGCTACCCGTGACTAAACCGATGCAACAATGTATAATGATAGAGGCATTCATATACATATAAGTATGATATATTTATCATGTATATACACTTAATTTAAACGCTGCAGTTTCAGAGTATATATTATAATTTTATCATACACTTTATAATCGTATTTTTGTGTATTATATGTGTGCAGCTTTCTATATATCTGCGTGTGTTACTGTATACATGTTCTTCAGCGTGTGAATAAATAATGTGTTGTATTCAACAATTTTTATCATTGTTTGGAGTACCTTTTAGATTTTTAAGTGCTGCGTGAATAATAAAGCACAAAATATTCGGCTTCTGTATTCCATTTTAATAGGAGTGTGCATCAATCACTTCAAACAGTTTTGTTTACTTCAATGCCTCACTGCCATAGACAGATATACAGTTTTAATTGTTCCGCACCTTGGCGAGTTCACAATTCTTATATTTTCCAAGTGAAACGTTTGGCTTGTGGTGTGAACGGGGAAGGAAAATATGGTTATTTTCATAGTTACACTCAAATGTTGCTATTCCATTTTGTGTTGTATAGCATCACGTTTCCCATGATCCTGGTCTCTAATAGTCCAAGACATTCCAAACGCAACCATCTTAATTTTTTGTTTGTGCAAGAGCTGTTAATATATGTGATTGTGTGTTTGTGTGCTTGTGTGTGTGTGTTATATTATACTAACGTACCCATACCGTCAGAAATGGTGGCATGAAAATGATACGGAAAATAAGATTAAAATTAAAAGATAACAACCTTAAACTTAGCATTTGTTTGAACACCACGTTTCTAGTGAAAACCAACGAACTTGCCTTATTCTGGATGGTCTTTTACCAATATTTTAATATTATTGCTTCTCATTTTACCCTATGCATTATAAAGTTGCCCCTAGCTGAATACTGGTGATAGTAGAATGATGCCAACATTGTTAAAACTCTGCCCCTGTGATTTGCTTATAGTCATTGTAAATGCTCGGAAAGCTGTCGTCTACTCTTATATATACATACATAAATGCATATATATGCATATGTGTGTGTATGGTGAACGCGACACTCTCTTTACTACCTCCTCTCTCTCATTGCTATTATTTCCTCTCACCCCCTGTCAGTCATGGCTATTACTCTAACTACTTCTCTTTTACTGAATTACTATTTCTCTCGTCTCCATTCAGTTATACTACACTTTCTCTCACTCCCTCCTACTATGGGATTTTGGCCAAATATATATATATATATGTACACACAAATATAGAATAACACTACGCTCATTATTATATTAGAAGATATATATTATACGTTATACATAAATTCACCTTATTCAATATACCAGCCCTGTTTCTAATGTTAAATTGTGATTAGAAAGGTTATTGGCTGATCTTCTTACGTTGTTGATCGACTTTCTCGTCGGCATTTTATCAACATGTATTATGGTACTTTTGAATGTATATTTACAAAAACAAAAAGAAATGAAAAGAAAAATGAAAAGACAGAACCCTTTGCTTCGTCGCTTCTTCTTCCGATATCATTTCATCACTGCCTTAAAAAAGAATATGAGACTTCATGAGAGAGAATAAAGCAATTGTTTCTAACCTGACACATTAACATTGCAATATTAAAGACTCTATCATCAGAATATAAATAAGAAACGCCACAAAGTCTAGATATCTTGATATTTAAATAGATTGCTTTGAAAGTGGATCGAAATCAATCTTCGTCAAATATATTTCAGCAGGGATACCTATATACTAAGTACATGCGTTTCAGCTAACACTAATGCAAATGACAAAGTACATCATAACCGGAAGCAGATTTGACAGGCTCGTTACATAATCTCAAACCTTGGACCACTTACTGGGGTGAAGCTAACTGATTCCAATGAGCTTTCCACATAACACTTCAGTACATTATTTTGTTCAAAACCTATTACAGTGATTTATGATGTTTAGTTGACATAGGAATATCTTTAGCAAATGCAGTGTGTAAAAGAAACAGTGGCGTGTATTCTCACATTGTTAATAAAATGAAACTGCGTCAGGAATTGTAATAATCTGTGAAAAAAATTTAACCGAAATTTTCATAAAGAGTAATAAAAACTTATAATATATCCAGGAAATAACGAGACTGACGTTTCTAAGGAAACAATATTTAAAGGAATAGCAATTAGAAAATAGGATCCACTACCATAATATTTACTGTAATTGTACTTGATGTCTTCAAATGAAGAAATATTAAAATAATTCAAAGTAATATCGCTGCAAGCAGCTATTCACCAAATTATTCCATATGGAATTCTGGCAAAAAAAGACGTTGATATATTTGTAGGAAATTCTAATTTTCTCGATTTGAAACTAAGGTATGCATATTTGCAACAAAAGAAATTGTGGAATCGTCAACAGTAGCATCAAATGAATACCTTTGTGGATACGAGCCTAGAATATAATATTATAACTGTGTAGTCAATTGTAAATATATACTAGGCGGATAAATAAAAGTCAATTTAATTTTTTTTTGTTTCACATTGTTTCACTCATTAGACTGCTGCTATGCTGGGGGCACCACCTGGAATGACTTTAGTTGGATTAATTCACCCCAGACCTTTGTTCCTTTAACCCTGGCACTTATTCTATCGGTATTTTTTAGCCCAACTACTAATTATGGGGACGTATACACTCGAACAACGTTTGTCAAGCAGCGATGGGGGACAAACATGGACACTAAGACCCACAAACATACACATACAAACACGCACACACACACACATACATACATGCAGATATATATATATATATATATATATATATATATATATATATAATATATATATATATATATATATATATAATATATATATATATATATATATATATATATAGACGATGGGCTTTTTTGAATTTATATCTACCAAATCCATTCGCAAGGCTTTGGTCAAACCTAGGCTATAGTGGTAGACACTTGTTCAAGATTCCACGCAGAAGGAAGGAATCCCAAACCATATGGATGGGAAGCAAGCTATTTACCACATAGCTACGCCTTGCACTATCTGCGTACATTTAAACACTTTTAACAGTACGAAAAAAGAATAGGAAACTGGAATTTGACCTTCAAATCATTTTCTAAAACCGTTTTGTTTAAATGGCAAAAGGCATTGTAGTCAGCCTCTTCAAACTTTTTACGGTTGGAAAACTTGAATAATAAAGATTTCGTCGATGGATATAATGATAACACTTCTACTACTAATAATAAAATAGCATGCGCATATCAGCAGGACGGAAAAAAAACACTTAGTCCTGCTTGCACATGGCTGTTGAATTCATGATGATGATGATGATGATGATAATGATAATAATAATAATAACAACAACAATGATAATAATAATAATAATAATAATAATGATTATAATAATAATGATAAGAATGATGATGATGATGATAATAATAATGATAATAATAATGATGATGATAATAATAATAATGATGATGATGATGATAATAATAATAATAATAATTCCAGCGCACATTATTATTGTTGTGGTTGTTATTTGTGAATGAGAGAGTAGTGCTTGACATACAATTGACACTGGGTTAAAATATACGAAGCCCATTATAAATGTCAGATAATGTTACACAAGTCACATGCATCACAAACACATGTACACGATATGGTGATCTTATATCAAGATAAACAGCGCATAACCTTGCAGATGGGGCCCGTTAAAGTTTTCTTTTGGTCGAATGGACCATCCCACTCAAAGAGTCCTTGAATAATAGTTGTTTAAGGATGTTGAACCGAACACTTATGTTTCCAGAGGTGAATTATTCAAACCCCAAGGAATTCCTTTTAACTCATGGCTATCAAGCTCCACCACTGCTTCTGTTCATGATCAGTGATGCACATATATCCTCAGCAACTAAGGGACATGCTCAAATGGTTAAGATCAAACAACTAACAAGCAAATCTGTGGTATTGCGTAGAATATTTGCTGTAACCCATCTTTTATACCAAGACAAAACAATGTATATGATAACATTTCCAATCAGTTAAGATTAGAAGCCGTGAGAGCCACTGCCTAGAGCTACAACAGCCTATTTATTATTATTATTATTATTATTATTATTATTATTATTATTATTATTCAGTAGTTTTATTTTTATAGCGTGCTTTCACTTCACTACCGAGCGCAGCTCTGTGTGCCTTGGGTATGTGCTGTGATTTGATGTGATGCTCTGATGGTTATTGTATGGAAAGTGTTCTGCGTAGGATGTGTGCAGTGCCTAGTAGTGCAATTATATGTATGCTATATGTGTTTGTAAGTCCTGGTGTTTTTGTTATGTATTTGTCTGAATATTTTTTTATCATGCCTAATGCGCCTACTATGATAGGAATTGTTTCTGTTTTCAGGTTCCACATTCTAGTTACCTCTATTTCCAGGTCTTTGTATTTTGAGAGTTTCTCCATTTCTTTTAGAGACACGTTGTCATCTGCGGGTATTGATACATCAATTAGAAAGCATTTTTTTCTTCATGATCTCTGACAACTATATCTGGTCTGTTGGCCTTAATTTCTCTATCTGTGTGTATCGGCATATCCCAGAGTATGGTTGCTTTCTCGTTTTCTGTGACCTTTTCTGGTGTGTACCTATACAATCTTTTTTCTGTTGTTATTCCATAATGTTGGCAGAGCTTCCAATGTATGTAGGTTCCAACTCTGTCATGTCTGTGAATATATTCCTTCTTAGCCAGGACTGGGCAGCTAGAGATAATATGATTTATTGTTTCTTGTCCATCTCCACATATTCTGCAGTTACTTGTAATATTTCTTTTCATTACATGTTTTTGGTAATTTCTGGTGGGGAGGCTTTGGTCATGTGCTGCAATTAAAAATCCCTCTGTTTCTGCTTTGAGTCCTGAGCTTCTCAACCATTGCTGGGATTTTTCTTTGTCTATTTCTTTTGCGTTTAGTTTAGTCCAGTATTTACCATGAAGGGGCTTTTCTTGCCATCGTTTTATCATGGCTCGTTGCTGTTCTATTTTTAGTTTGGATTTCATTTGTTTTATAGCTTTTGTTGTTTCTTCATCATCTTCTTCTTCTTCTTTGTGTTTATTAGGTGGTATGATTTCTTGTTTGTATTTGTCAGCTTCCTTAAATACTGAGAACAGTTTTTTGTTTTGCTCGTGTTTTGCTGCTATCTGGATCAGTTTTCCTTCCTTCTGAAGTAGGTATTTTTGCAGTCCTATGGTGGTTATTTTATAGTAGTTTTCCAGCTGTATAAGGCCTCTACCACCTTCTATACGTTGTATATATAGTCTTTCTATGTCAGATTTTGGGTGATGCATCCTAGATCCTGTCAGTATTTTTCTTGTTTTCCTATCTATTTTGGACAGTTCATTTCGTGTCCAGTTAAGGATATTATTATTATTATTATTATTATTATTATTATTATTATTATTATTATTATTATTATTACTGTTACTCTTATTATTATTATTATTATTATTATTATTATTATTATTATTATTATTATTATTATTATTATTATTATTATATTCAGTAGATTTATTTTTATAACGTGCTTTCACTGTATTGAAAGTATCTTCCGTAAAATAGGTGCGGTACCTAGTTGTGCTATTTTTCGTATATATAACATACAGAAAAGAGCACTACTTGTCACCGCACACAATCTATGTGAAACAAGTTCAATACAGTGAAACTAAGAGCCCCACAGCAAACAACATCACATACCTAAATCACACAGAGCTGTGCTCGGTAGTGCAGTTAAAACACGTGGCAAAAATAAGACTACTGAGTAGTAGTAGTAGTAGTAGTAGTAGTAATTATAATTCTTTCTTTATTGCTCACCAAGGCGGAACACAAAACAGAGGACGATAAACATACGAAGGACATTGAGGTTAAACGTGTACACAGTAAACACAACAATTAACAACATATAATTTTCAAATAGGGAGGAGATCCACCGAGAGGTGATCAAAGCAACCTCAACCACTTTGAGCCCTTAACACCAAGGCATCTCTCCTCCTCACTCCATCAGTCCCACAGGCGCACACTTAGAATAGGACCATTTCAACAATGATACCTTACCCAAAGAGTAAGGTACCCATATTCAACACTTCCAGTAGCGTCCACCATACATCCTTTTTCGTCATGGCCACCAGAAAGAGAAAAACTGCCTTTCCTTCCCGACCAAAGAAAGGAGGTGGGGGTAATATTTCCGATGGAGTCAGACTCACAACAGGTGGCCGTCCGCTGCCACAGGATTAACCGGAGCAAGTAAGACAGAATGCTTTGAGAAGTAAAATAACATAATAGTAAAGTTGCGTTGATGTAGTAACAGAGGGTGGCTCACGTGACTTCTGATGTTAATTGATTGGAAGAGTTATCATGTATATGCTTTATCTTGATGTAAAGGATGAGCTATTGGAAATATTCTCCTCAATATCGCAGAACTGATTGTCGATTGCTTCAACTTTACCATTTCAACATGCCTCATACACGCTTGCGATATGTGCATATTTGATCACGAGCAGAAGTAGTGGGGGTGGATCATAGCCATGTACTCAGGGGTATTCTTTAGTTTTTGAATAATTCACCTTTGGAAACGTGTGTTTCTTTCATCAATCTTAAACAGCTCTTACTCAGGAACCTTTAGGACGTGATGAGCAGCTCGACCTGAATCAAATTCTCACTAGGCCCCACTGCAAGGTCCTGTACTCTTTAATCCGATACGAGGTCAACATGTCGCATGCATATGGTTGTGATGCATGTTTCCGATGCACATTCATCATTCGAGTAGTCACGATGGTTATATTGGGCTTCTTATATTTGTAACCTTGTGTCACCTTGATGGCATGTACTGCTCCCTCACTCAAAATTAATTATAATGTTGATGATGTTGATGACAACAATGGTGATGATCCTAGTGTCATCAGTAACACTAGCAAAAATGATATTCAGAATGCAGTAAAAAGCAGTGAAATCAAAACCAATAAATGTCAGAACGCTGCACACATAACGTAAGTGTAAAGGCGATAAAAGTACACAATCTAAAGAATACCGTAGCTAAGCAGTTTCACTTGAAAAGGACAGTAACATCGATCTTATAGGGAGGCTGCAAACAACAACACCTACTTCACACAGACATAATAAAATAGACACGGCATAAGTGATGTAATCATCAAAAATGTGTCACACACTACATATACTATATACCAGTTTACAACCCCACGATTTCTTTCTACCAATTCCACACCGCCCCGAAAAATGTATACACCACAATGAATAGATAAGATATCATATTGTTTATGTTTAATCAGGAGGCAAGACAGTGCTCAAATGCATTTATTTAGACTACGAATTTAGTGGGTGCAAGATAAGAACGTGTATTTAAAGAAGAATCGTGTCCAGAGTGCTCGCACAAGACCACTTGAGGTAGAATGTAGTAGTCGAAAATCAGGTTAGTATACCTTTCACCTGTGAAGGCTATTCGTAATGTGGATTCTAAATAGGAAGATTCAGGAAAATATGTGGTATCTAGTCCATCAACTCTCCAAACAATGAAAGCCATAATTCATACCGCTTGCGTTTATTCTCAGAGCGCAGAGAATTGATATAAATACCATGAAGCACAAGTTCTAACGCTCTAACGCCTCTACATATTCGCTTCCTTAATGCCAATGCCAATTCACTTACACACACACACGCGCGCGCGCGCGCGCACACACACGCACACACACACACACTTTTTACACGCGTTCGAAAATGACGTGCTTAACACAACACTAGAATATGTAGCCGTGATTCACCTTAGAATTACTGTTCCGTAAAGTCAATAACCAATGATATAACAGAAGAGGTATCTTAAAAACATAATGCAAATTAACATATGGGTATCATAATTTGGCACAAGGCCAGCGATTTCGGCGGAGCTTGTAAATCGATTACATTAACCCCAGTGATCAAAGGAAACTTCTTTTATTGACTAGAAACGATGAATCGCAGTCAACCTGGGTGGAATTCGAACTCAGCACGTTAAGACGGACGAAATGCCCCTAAGCATTTTGCCCGATATCCGAAAGTTTCTTCCAGCTCACCGGCTTAAAATGGCACAATGAGATGAAATACGAGGAGATTTAAGTGTATTATATCTACTCCAGTATTCAACTGTCACATTACTTTATCGTCCCCGAAAGGATGAAAGGTAAAATCGAGCCCGGCAGCTTTTGATCCCTGAGGGACTAAATGCAGCTAAGCATTTTCTACGGCTTGCTAACGATTCTGCAAACTCGCTGCCTTAATGTATATTATAATATTGCGATCTCTTCTATATTCCACACTAATCATATTCTAGTTAGATACCACGTACACACGAATACACGTAATACTGCTCAAATTGTACATATTCTGTCACTAATGCGACAAACAGTTGAAGAAAAACTCCAACAAAGCCGAAACAATTGTATCATAGACACCTTAACCTGCATCTCCTCCCCTAAGAAAAGCAATGCCAGATAATCTAAGAAAATGGGTTGTACACTTTGTGCTCGAGTAGGAGTTAAAATGGAACTGCTGAAATAGCAATAACTGTAACGATACACAATAATGAGTTGTAACTTAAAAGCTAAAAACTAATTGCCATGAAATAAATAACATGATAATAGTGGTTTCAAAATTTGACACAATCTCAGCAGTTTAGGGTTAAGTTTGATTACATCGATCCCAGTGCTTAAATGGTACACATTTTATCTACCCCAGTGCTGAAATGGTACTCACTTTATCGACCCCAAAAGGATGAAAAGCAAAGTTGACCTCGGCGTAATTTGCATTCAGAAGTACGAAATGCCGAACACATTTTACCCGGTGTGTTATTGATTCTGCATTCTCGCCACATTAAACCGCATAATAATAATGATATTCATAATGATTTCTTCATGATTGTATCACATGAACAATAAGGATAGTAATATTAACGGTTGCAATAGAAATAAAAAAATAAAATGTCGAAAATAATTTTTCAATGGGTTGCTAAAAAGATTTCTGTACTTTTGTTACACGACGCACCTAAAGAGGTTCTCCTGTGTATTTGATTAAAGTAGCCGGCGTTTGGTCTCAGACAGATGTCTATTTCCCATTTGTATAACGCACCTAATTCAGTAATGGATTTATTCAGTCGACCATCAACAAGTCAATTTCTGGACGGATTTCAGTAATGTATATATGCGTATGAATCAGTGCGTGTATTTTTTATGTACATATATAAACAAACACACACACACCAACACAGACACATAAAGCTGCACACAGCTACATACTTATATTTACAGACACACGTATATATACATGTATATATTTATGCATAGGTGTTTCTATATGAATAAATATAAATGTGTGTGTGTATGTGTGTATGAATGTAGGTAAAAATATACATATATATACATACAATATACTATGTAATGTCCTGAATCAGATCTACCGAAATAGTTTTAAATATTAAAGAGCCACTAGATACCATGAAGAAATGTATGAGAATGTAAATACATTTTCCCTAAGATTTCGAAGAATGAGAAGGCGAGACCCTCGGTTGGGGATCAGTTTTGCAAATATATCTACCTAATCTTACCATACCGCTGTATATAGCTTAATTCGCATATTTATATATTACACCGCTCATGAAGTAAATTTATGCACTGTGCAGATAATTTCAGTACTTCTGATACACGTTGGGGCGCACATAAAATATATATAGTTCACCCACTCACTAGAACCGGAAACTGAAGATAACGAAATGAAAATACCCACCTACGGTGGACTAGTATTATATAAGGTAAGTCGAAGTAAAAGCTATCGATTAGAGATTATTCGTATGTTTTGTCTGAAGAATAATCGAATACTTGTGAAAAGATCCGCCGTATGACGTAACGTCTATTCCGTCCATCGAAAGCAAGACATATTTACATTTTATTATTAGCTTGATGCTTTCCAATATTCAAAATTATTCCAAACACATATGCGTATATTCACAGTATCTACAGTCTCAAGCAGACTATTACATATTGTTTATGTACCACTGGCGACAAGGCGCTTACAAATTTGTTCTTGATTGTGGCATTCTGTTCCATCCTGGCCCCTATTGCTAGATTATTTTCTCATCGTTGCTGGGGGCCTTCGAACTGGCCCTTTCCGGTCTCTTTGTATACCACTCGGCAACTGTTTTCTGTGAACCTTGGGCATGCCCGACCCAACGAAGCATGTGCTTTCGCTATTATGCCATCACATCATTCACTCCGCCCTGTTCTCAAATTATATTATTTCCAGTAGGTTCTCGTAAGAGTATTGCTAGCATGGATCTTTCCACAGCCCTTTCCGTCATAGAGAATCAAAGTTCTATCCTCTTCGTTGCAGCTCACGTCTCACTTCAATTTAAGAACACAGCTTATTGAAGAGATGGCACTCGTGGTATTGTTTACCTTTGATTTGAGTACGTTATTTACTGACTTAAATGCCTTCAATGCTTTCAATTCTGTCTTTGTTGTTTTTGAAATTTTAGCATCCATATCTCGGCACATATTCACTGTATACCGTAGGTGGCTGTGGTCCTTAACCTATCCGAAATCATCCCTTCCCTGCCTACCTCTACTCGGCTATGTGTGACATCTTCCGACCGCATATATTTTCTTTTTTATGTGGTTGTCTTAACACCTTCTGCTAAGCTCTCAGTGCCCAGTTTTTTTTAACTTTTAAATATGGTTTGCAGCTGATTTGTAGTTATAGCGATGAGTACAATGTCATCTGCTAATCGATGTTGTTTTAGTTGCTCACCATTGATTTTTCACACCACGTGTGAAGTCAATGTCATTGATGACCATTTCTAGACATGCGTTAAGGAACATTGCGGAGAAGTGTCCGTCTCATTTGGGACGCTTACTGGTCTTCATAGCAGAGCTATATTTGCTGTGCATCACGATTTCGCGTCTATGACCAGTTTGATGTATTTTATACATTTCCATTGATTTCAAGACTGCTTTCGTTTCGACGCTATCAAAGGTCTTTTCGTAATAAACAAAAGCGACGCACAGGGGGGAAATCTTCATTCCCTCGTTCTATGAGCTAAGTAAGAGTGAATATGTGGTCTGTCGTAGTATAGTACGTATAGAAACCTGCTTGTTCTCACCATACTTGGTCGCCAAGCTGTTTCGATAACTGGTGGTTATGAACTTTGTTAGCAGTTTATAGGAGTGAGACAAGAGTCATACAGAGAATAATTTGTAAGATCTTCTTTATCACCCTTCTTGTGAAGCCGGATAGTATTTGATTCTTTCCACAGTGAGGGTATTTTACCCTCCTTCCGATAGCGATTTAAGAGTAGAATGTGGATTTTCCAGATCTCATCACCTCCTCAGTTTTAATTTTTCTTGTTTTGTAATTTTTTTACTTTACTCCATCTGTTTTCATCAGTTTGAGGTCATTCTCAATTACCCTGATCAGCATAGATGGCGCTCTCCCACCATTTGTGGCAGTGGGGAATTAATCTTCACTGACGATTTAGAAAGGTGAGTGAAAGCCTCACATATAGCACATTGTTACAATGAAACCACCTATGATCTTAAACATCGTCAATTCCGACCTGGAGAGTGCCGCTTTCTTTTAAATTTTTTCTTTCTTATTCTGCAGCCTGCAACGATTTCTTTAGTCTATGATTATCGAGGGTCATTTCTTAGATGTCATCCATTCGCTTTGTAGAGAAAAACATTCGCATTGTGATATGATTTTTTTGTTCCCCTTTATACATTTCAGTTACTCGAAAAATTTTTTTCGTTTCCTCTGAGCATATGCAGATAAGAGTAGACCTTCCTGTAGAACTCCTAGATAATTAGTATAAATTAAACAAAAATGACTCAGAGTATTTCCTGTCGTGTGTTTGATTAATATCAGGCTCCATAAGTTATATATTTGCTACAAGTATCTCCGTTCCTAGAGGATGTGCAATAATCACCAAATAGCAATCAAGACCACCTCCATATGAGAAGGGGAGATAACTGCAAAATGAAGATTTCTAAAAATTTGAAATGCCATTAAGGAAAATGATCTATGTAATGCCTAGAGAAAGGAGGAGAGTCAAAATACATATTGCTCGCACAGTCAGCATTAACAGCAAGAAGTCATGTTACCTAGAATATGCAAATTAAAAAAAACTAAATGTTTTCTCTTATTTTTATACAACCAATACCCTCGATTGCAGGGGACCGAATAGGACAATTGTCTTGTATGAAGATGTGTGTGCATACATATACTTTTTATGAGAAATTGTTTGAAATATATGAAAATTAGTGAGCTGCTCGGCAAGTAACTTATATTAGCTGCATACACGCAATTCTACAGGAAGAGAATATTCTGCATTATTTATTATTTGTGCATGAGCTAAATGATATAGAGAAAGTATACAAACACTTGCTACTACTGTGCATATATTTCACAGACATATATATAAATAATGCGTCGAATTTCATAAGTATATATATATACACACACAAATATATATATATATATACACACAAATATATATATATATAAATATATGTATGTATATATATAGATATATATATATACATGTATATATATATATATATATATATTATATATATATATATATATTATATATATATATATATGTATGTATATATATGTATGTATATATATATATGTATATATATATATATATATAAATATATATATATATATATATAAACATATATATATATATATACAAGTATATGTGTTTCTGTGTGTATGGATATAATCACATAAGTGTATGCCATTAATTTCCAATTAATCAACAACAAACGATGCTTTTAACAATTTCTGTAAAAACTTACATTGAAGAATATAATTTATCAATTAAGCAATATCTGTTTAGACAGTTAGGGACTATCACACGCTACTTGTCAGCGGTTTCTTCCTATATGTATCGTTAAATTCATTACGAATTTGGAAATGTTCACTTAGAAATTGCAGAGAAATTTGATTTGTAGTTCGTATTTTCTTTTAATTTACTTTTCATGCAAACCAAAGAAAGCTGTATTCCACTAAATTTGTTAAATTCGTCTACTCTGACAGTATATAGTTTCAGTAGAATTGTCTTATAAAATTACGAATTCTCATAAAATATTGATTTTTGGTTTAGACTTTTGTCCGCAAGACAGATAGAGTCTATATGATGTATAGACCCTAGTACTAGGTCGATATTTGGTATAGTTATTCAGATGAGAGAAAAGTCATCAACAACTTTAATAGAATTCGAACACGCGACTTGCTATTCCTAATTTTCTGTGCATTCCAGATTGGTTACAGTCTCGCCATTGAGTCACTCACACGCTTTCCCCACCTTTCTTTTTCTCTCTCTTGGGAACTATAATTGTTTTGCATATTCACCATGGAAGGCATTAGAATAAATTTGAACATGCAAGTAGTTGCCGGAATCAGAAAATGTCTTACAAGAAAACTTAAATACTAGTACGTGTGCATGAGCTTGTGTGTGTGTTCGTGAGTACACCAGTCTCTGTGTATGTGTGCACGCGCGCTTGGGCGTGTATGTGCGTGATGTATATTGTAGGAATATTAGGAAAAAATTGCGAAAAGGTACAGGAGTTAAAAAGAGAGTGTGAGAGAGATAATTCAGAACCCGATCAACAGTCGCAACTCAGGTACCTAGCTTCAATTTATCACCTATCTCTTGTTTAATATGCAAGGTCTTTCATTAACTACTAAGCGCATACCTCTAAAAAACAAAAAAAAAATCCTGCAGTTTACTTGCTGCACAGTGATCATCTTGCAGCCGTTTAACCTTTAAGTGAAAATTTATTATCAGAAATTTCACTGGTATCACATAATATGTAAAGTTAACGCTACCGCTCAAATTTATAAATATATATAATACAAATATTGATTTAAATTTTAGTTTGAATAGCTCTTACTAAATACTCCAGAAAATTGATTCCGAAAGCAGGACTGGGAAAAGATTCCAGAATTAAGAAGCATTAGTGCTAATGCCAGTGCCCCAGCGTGGCTACGACCTCTCGCCGAAACCAATAACAGAATAATAAAACTATTAGTATCTTATCGTAATAACATTGTATATTTTTGATATAGTTCCTATAGGGTTTAATTTTTTTTTCATCATTTTCATGTCTATAAATTTTGTATCAGACAAGAACTAACCTTAGTCGAATCGACTGTATCTCTTACGAAGTTATAGCTTTTTCACACATTATAAATCATTGACATATTTTAAGTAATGTTATCATTGAAAAAGTGACTAACTGGCACATTCCTTAGCGCACCGGACAAGGCTTATCGGTATGTCTTATGTTGGGAATTCAGACGCCACCGATGTTACTTTTCCCTTTCATTCTTTGGGAGTCAATGAAACAGGTATCAGTTCAGGGAAGGGCTTGATGTAATCCGCTCGCTCCCTGCCACACTATTCCATGAACTTTGTCTCTTTATTATCATTCAAGAGTTAGGTTGAAATCCTAGACGTTAGATATGTTAATTACGCCTCTCCGATTCTTTGCTCGATTGCCGGTTATGTGTTAAAGTTAGGGACTTCGCAGCAAATTAAAAAAATAAGCGCAACCATACAAACATAAAGAGCTGTATAACAACTATATAATGCGGTTCACGTCATATACATTAGAATTTTATATTTTCACAGCAGTAAAATGTGTCTATGTGGCCTTTATGTTTTGATGTTTTGACTTGTCTTCTATAATTTTATACTGAAATGTTAACACGAACTTAATCAGTAGTTAAGTAATTCATAATGTCTAAAAGCGGAATACAAGGCATTACAGAACGTGTTTTGGAGACAATTTCAATAAATCTGAATCTTCTCCTTCAAAGATGATGACTGTGCTTAACTGAGATGCATTAAGTAAGTATTTCTAAGGAAGAGAACTGCTTTTGAGTTAAACAGACAAGTTCAAATTAACAATAATTCTTCATAAAAAAGATTCTCCATTAATATTCCGATAATATTTATGCACATGAACCATTATCACGAAAATACTTTCCTTTTTTCTTTATTAACATGCACTAAAATCATACTGCAAAAATTATCTTAAATTTTGTGGTATGACTTTATTTCCGTAAATAAATGCATCGATAGCAGAATGAAGTGATATGTGTGTGTGAGTGAGCGTGTGTGCGTGCGTATGTATAAATACATATATATATATATATCTATATGTGTGGAGGCACAATAGCCCAGTGGTTAGGGCAGCGAACTCGTGGTCGTAGGATCACGGTTTCAAATCCCAGACCGGGCCTTGTGAGTGTTTATTGAGCGAAAACACCTAAAGCTCCACGTGGATCCGGCAGGGGTTTGTGGCAATCCTTGCTGTACTCTTTCGCCACAACTTTCTCTCACCCATTCTTCTGTTTAGTCAGCGTGGTGGCGTCATTTCAAGGCTAAAACAATGCGAAGCACATTGTGACATCTGATGGCCTGGTCAGTCACGTGATACGTGATATCTATATGTAGATATATGTGCAAATGATTGGAAAAGATTAAGCACTTAAACAATAGGGTACCGGCTCAGGTCTAAGTTAAAATGAAATGCATTCACAAGAAAGGTATACGAATACATGCAAGTGTACCAAAGTAGAAAGGTATTCATGTTATGTATACAATTAATTGAACCCAACTACGTATATCAGTGCCCATTGGGCTAATCAAGACACGCAAATTTTATTAAATATATAATCCATAATATACTTCGGATCACGCAAGGAGCAGTTTCCGATAGAGGTGAATCTTAAATACATAAAGAACAAATGAATAAAGTGCCAATACTCTACAGCACGTTCCAACGAATTTTTAATTGATTAATGGAGACATTACATCATCAACCACGTCATTTAGAAACATTAAGAATATCAGCGTCAAAGGCACGCTCATAATTCTACGAGCCTTGCTGGTCGCAGAATGAATTTGTTAGGTCCGATGAGTACTATTATAATGGAAGACGACGCGATGTCAAGTGCTGGTAGGGGATACCTAAGATTTATAGCATCGATGAAGGTTAAATGAGTTAAGAGAGTGAATGCCAGGACGAGATGCTTCTCCCTCCGATCACACCCAGTGATATATTATTCTTCTGTTGTTTTATATTTATATATTGGCGGGGCTCCAGCATGGTCACTGACTTTGGGTCGACACGTATACAAAAATAAAAGAATATCTATTATAGGCACACACATGTATACATTTACAAATTTATATAAATATATATGAGGATATTGTTGTTAATAATTTACAAAAATATCGGTGGATAGCATGCGCAAGAGAAACATAAAGGCAAAATTATTCATTTAATATTGAAGGATACAACTTGTAGCATCAGCACGCTAAAAAAGAAAACAGTCAAAATGACTGAAAACCACAGTTTTAACTTGTGCACAAGAGCGGAATCGAGCGAACGAGCAGAACAATTTGAAGACCCCCGGGCTGTAGAGGAAATGAATCGAAAATGAATATCAAACATACCCGTTTCAATGTGATTTCAAACTTTGCGAATGATCACTGTGTTCGCGTCAGTGAGTAATACTGACCCAAGGCCAAAACCATGCATCTTTTTTCCATGTGTTCAGTAATCAATTTTAATGAGGCGGCAAATTCAAAAAGATGATCGAAGTGAATAAACATTATTAAAAATATATAAAAAATATATAAAATATATAAAAATATATAAAGATATTTCTGTTAATATATTAGCATGCGTAAAAGAAACATAAGGGCAAAATTATGAATTAATAATAAAGTTCAAAAATCACTGTAATAGGGGTATGTTTGATTTTCATTTTCGATTTTTTTCCTTCTATGTTACGGGGACTTAAAATTTTACTGCTCATTCCTTCGATTTCGCCCTTGTGTAGAAGTGAAAACTGTGGTCTTGAGTTGTTTTGACTACTCTTTTTAGCATTCTGTTGCTACAAGTAGTACCTTTCAAAATTAATATAAAACTTGATAGACACCCACACACAGATATATACATATGTATATATATATATATACATTTAGCGGCAATTATGCGGATAAATTCTCCCTATATTTGCTCACCTTGATCCCTCTAGTTGCCATCGTTTACCCCGTGGAATTAATCGCCTTTAAAGACAGCGGAATCTAAGTCTCAGTCGTTTGAGTACTATTAAGCGTCTCCTAGAATGAGAATCCTTGGATCTCATCTGTTGACTGAATATGGCCTAGGTTTATACTGGTCGAAACCTATCAAAGTTATCAATGTTTTATATATATATATATATATATATATATATATATATATATATATACATATATACATGTGCGTGTGTGTGTTTATAGCATCATAAGCGTAAAGTATATTACAATATATTTTACATATATTTTATGAGCTCTGCATATTACGTTAAATAGTGTAGATAGATGACCTGCTTACATATAAAACTGACAGAGAAAACTAAGTCCTAAACCAGCCTGTTCCTGATAGACTTGAACAGCATATTGTGTGTGGAAACACACAGCAGACTGTCGACCTTTCATATGAATATCTCCCAGCATTTATGTATATATATTCATATATATATATATGTCTGTATTTATGCATATATGTATATATATACATAGATATTGGCATATAAATATAAGTCTATATATATATATATATTATATATATATATATATATATATATATATATATATATATATATATATATATATGTATACATATATATATAATTATATGTATATAAATATACATATATTTGTGTGCGCGTGTGTGTGTTCATCGAGAATTTGTGTGTCCGTCTCCTTAAACATATGAGCTTGTCTATATCACTGTGGGCGTACATTCGCCGCCAACCGTGTCAAACATACAATATTTACATATTTAGAAATTTACATGATGGGTAAAATTTTTAACTATTCCTTAACACATTCAATTCATTTTAACATCAGTTGTTTATTAGTTGATGATTTTTCTGTTCTATTTTATTCATTTTATATTTTGTAAAGGAAAAGCAGCATAATTCGTTGCGATAAAAAAAAATTGAACATTTGATAAAATATTGAAAATAATGTGTTCTAATAATATATTAAAGACGAAACAGCAAAAATATATAAATATTCGCTTTTAATATCAAGGCAAATATATTGATCAACTTCCTTATAGTATTTGTTGAAGATTTAGAAGTGAAAATATCAAATAAAAATTACGAAAACAACATTCAGCAAAGCTATTCAAAGATAATGACGAAAAAAATAAAGGTTGGAAAGAAAATGTAAAGGAAAAGAAAAATCAACATATCTTTGTGATTTGTTATGAAAATAAAGAAAAATTCAACAAAATTCAGGAGATGAGAGAAAATGACTAGAAAAAATGCGAGTAATGTATAGTTTTTGATCGAATATCAACGAATGTTACGAAATATTGTTCTTTGTTGAGCGTAAAAAAATAAGACTATAACTGGAACCACTTTCTTCTGCCTAATTAGATGTCGCTTTGAATCCTGCAGGAAATAGCACAGAAAATTGCCTCAAACATATAAACGAACCTGCATTTGTACTCGACATAACGATTTTTTTTTAGAAATATGGAAAAAAAAGAAAAAAACATTAGCTAAGTAAAAAGGAAAAAAAAACACTAGAAAGGTATTAAGACGGAGAGAGAAATGAATAAAAGAGAAAGTGAAATCAAAGAATATTAGAAACAGCGGAAATTGTAGAGGAAGAGAGGGACTGAAACAAGGAAAATCAAAGCAATATAGAAGTAAGCAAATTGCGTTCAGTTGAAGAAACAGGTGTGGAAGAAATACTTTTCCTAAACGTCAGATCAGAAAACGAGTAAGAGAGTATTGGACGCAGTGGCAGAAAATTTACAAACGAGATGAAAGAATGATAATGTGTTTGCTATGTTTTAATGCGCTGTTTCGTCTTTCTGATAAAACGCATTAAAATGAATGTATTGATGCAAGAAATACCGAAGAACCAATGTTGCTGAATAGGAAACATTTATTTAATGTTAGTTGTAAACTACCAGCAAATAATACAACACAGACTACGGAATGAAAATAACGTTAAATGATATTTGTGGTAATATCGGGTGTGCAAGAATGTATTTATAGGATGTAAATTCCTTTAGAGGAAAGCAGAAAATTAGACAGAAAATAAACAAAAGCTAATGGAATGTGATAATTGATTTCGTTATTTAGTCAGGAGAGAAGTGGCATCGAAATTCTTTGCATGCTACTCTGCAGTCTGGTGATGTCGACGCGAGCAATGTTCACTTTCGACGATTGTAGATCATAAGTTTTAAATCTGGAGCAACAAATGTAGAGTGGGTTTTGAGGGTTATACTCGTATCTATACAAAAGAAGTACTGGCAGCCGCATTTCGTTTTTGTTCCGTTTCGAGCTCATATCAACACTGATCGTGCTAACTTATCATGAAATATGTTCCCCCCTAGGACAATCATATCTAAAATTTCGCGTTGTGTTCAGATATAGTGTAATTATGACGATAATATCTAACACGCTACTATCACCTCTGAGGACTGTATAAAGTGATTTTTTTTTAAATGTAGTTATTTTCTCCAAATAATTTAGACGACAGTAATTAGGGACCCTCCTATATGTACACTTGGGTGTCAAATGATAAGGTACTTGTTCAAAAGAACAAGTGCAGTTGTTATTGTGATAAAAGGAGAGACGTGTAAGAAAAATAAATATCAAGGACAATCGTTATCACATCTTCTTGAGTAAAGCAGTATTCTCACATACTGTTCGAGGTGTGGATGAAAGAGACTTATCCGATTTGCTACAGCGTAGTGAGTACATCAGTGAGAATTGCATACAGTGTCTGCAGGGAATATATTTCCATTTTCGCTAGTGACTATACGTGCAAATCTTTGCGGGGTTTATTCACCTTCTGCATAGAGCAGTCAATTATATTTCAAGTAACGCTGTAGCATAACTGGTAGTGGGAAAGTCAGACCGAAACCCTTCGATCGTAATCCTCGGATAGGACCGACTCTTTGGTAAACACAACAAACATCATTTCAAGAGGCAACGAAATTTAGCTTCTTAAATGTATTACTAAACCAATTATGATAAACAATATAACAATGAAATGATACGCTAAATACTTCAAGGTACTTGGTTATATACTTAGTGTTTCATATTATTTATTGGTTAACGTTTGAGTAACTGTTGCTACTGTCATATAAGTAATATTCCTCTCATCGTATTACAAATATATTCCTTAATAAATGTGGACTCTGATATATATATATATAAGTAGTTGAATGAATTATCTTAGTATGGATAATTCGGTTAACCGATACCTGGGTAGCAAATTCACGTCAGAAAAACACGGTTGAAGCTACATGCGAAGGGCAGAGATCATGTGTTTCCGTGTGGAAATTTGTCTTTTTTTAATACAAATAAATGAAAGAATGGAGTTGAACGACGATTTAACAAAATTTGTCGAGAATAAAGGAATTTTGTTAAATCGTCGTTCAAATCCATTCTTTCATTTATGTATATATATATATATATAATATATATATATATATATATATATAGTTGGAATTTACAAAAACATAAAAGATAAAGACAGGTGTCTTTATTAATTTAATGTTCGAGAAAATGAAAAAGTCTTTTACGTTTCGAGCCTACGCTCTTCAACAGAAAGGAAGACGAGAAAATGAACAGAGAGAGAATAAAAAAGCTTTAGTGCCTAGAGATCAATCTCAGGCCTATATAGGCAACATAAAAAAACAGTCCCTTCATCAGTTTCCCGCTGTTATCTTCGAAACGCGTACTAGATATAATATGGGACAACTGATGAAGGGAATGTTGTTTATGTGGCCTATCTCGTTTCTCTATTTGCTTCATTTTTTGTGCAAAAAAATATTAACCTTGTATGTTTTTGTTCTTTATGTTCTCGTTTCTCATTTTGTCGAGGTTTTTTGTCCTGTGCCCATATATGCATGTATATATACATATATATGTAGGTATGCACATATATGTATGGATATATGAAATATTTATATTTTATTTATATTGTTATATGATCGAATCGCCACACATCCACTTCAATCAATATATTTCAATATATTATATATATATATATATGTATATATATATATATATATATATATATATATATATATATATATATATATATATATAATATATATATATATATATATATATAACGGGAAGCTTTATGAAAATAGACAAAAGACGAAGGCAGGTGGAAAACAAACGAACAATTGTATTAGTATGGCGCTCAGGAAATATATATATATATATATATATATTATATATTATATTATATATATATATATAATATATATATATATTATATATATATATATATATAATATATATATATATATATATATATATATACTAGCAGTATAGCCCGGCTTTGCCTGGAATTAAGTTAGTATTAAGCTAATCAAGTTCTTTATTTCAAACCTAACTAAATAGTATCGACGTCAAATTTGAGCGAAATCCGTTGTAATTGGTAAACTTGTGGCTGAAAATGAGTTGCAGACAACTTGATTGGGAAATTCCATAAGGAATCGCTTTATCGATTTTATCTACTCACCGATTTTTTTTTCGAAGAACTTAAAGCATTCAAAGATCCCGTGAGGCCTAAGTAATGCTAGCATCAAGTTCGAACAAAATACATCAGATTTGGTAAAATTAAGGTTGAAAATGAGG